>NC_091445.1:42369879-42669879 GCF_964237555.1 Oryctolagus cuniculus | reverse complement strand
TGTGTGTGAGCACCTGGATTTAGCACTACCCTACTGTATGGCACTGTGATTTGCTTCAGGTTCATCTGTGATGTCATTGTTTCTAGGTTCTCTCAGAGAACAGAACAAGGATGTCCCTTTGTGTGCATTAACTCATGCATACATGTATTTCTACAAATCTCTAAGTGTAAAAATACATATATCATTATTAAATTAAACATGAGATTTGTATTAATGTCTCTGATTACCATTCATTGCCACATAGATCCCTGTAACCTCTTTTCTTTGTCTTCTCACTCAAATGTGAAAAGCCTGGTTCCCATCATCTGCCATCTGCATACTCAATTTTTCAGTTCAAGTATACATGGATAACCTTATCAGAATTATTTATTGGTGTCCTTTGTGGGAAAACAGCTTAATCAGTTAGAGTGTTTATATGCAGTTTCTTTTGGGTTTAGTTTTACAAATGTAATTATTTTTTGACCTTGCTTATGTTTCACATTGTTCCCTCCTTAATCAGCAAGGCCATTTTGAATACTTCTAATACAGTTATATTGCTTTGTTCTGATTCTGGAAACACTGGGGCAGGGCTGTTCGATGCTGGATGACCAAGATGAGAATTGATGCAAACAAACAGGTTTGTTCAGGAGGCTAGCAATCCTGGAGAAATACAGCCATCTTGAGTCTCAAAAATGCTTTTTCCAGTCTTGGTAGTAAATAAGAGCACTTTTAAAGGATGAGTTGAGGTTGGGGGAAGATAGGTAAGATAATGGGCTCAGTTGATTGTCAAACAGATTTTCAAGGTAGGTTTGAAACTAGTTTGGTTGTGGCCTCTTTGAGCCGAGACTTGAATGTTGCAGTGGGCAGTTGTGGTTCCTGTCAGGTCGGGATTTCAGTCATTTCCCTGGGGTCAGTCCCTGGAATTTTTAATCAAGTATTATTTGTCTGTTGCAATACAATTCTGATTGGTCAAAAGACCAGCAGTGAGCTTTTGTTAATCAAAAAGTAAAAAGAGGAAGAATAATGTATTCATTACACTTACAGTGCCATACATCCATCATGACAATATCATACCAATAATTCTTAAAAAAATCATCAGTACTTACCCCATTCATCTCACCTCACCTCATCTCTCTGACTCCCTGGAAACCCTATAGTTTCATCATTTTCAGAATGTCATGTAATTGGAATAATACAGTAGTATATACACTTTCTATTCTGAATTATTTCACTTAACAATATACATTTAAATTCATCTGTGTTTCTTTAATGCCTTCATAGCTCATTTCTTTTTATCATTGAATAATACACAGAGGCACCAGAGTTTATCTTTTCACCTATTAAAGGACATTTTGTTTGGTTTTACTTTTTGTTGATTATGAGTAAGACTGCTGTAAACATTCATATGCAGGTTTTTGTGTGGAAATATGTTTTTGACTCATTTGGGTAAAATCCTAGGAGTGTGATGCCATGGTCATGTGGTAAAGATTGTTTAGCTTTATAAGAACTTATCGAATTGTTTCCCACAGTGGCTGCATTATTTTGCGTTCTCAGAAGTAATGAATATTTCTAATATCCTACATTCTTGTGAGCAATTGATATTGTTATTTAAAAATTAGCCATAATGATAAGTGGTTAATGGTATCATATTTTAGTTTCAATTTTCTCATTATAAATAAAGTTGATTTTTAAAATTTTTATTAATATAAACAGAAATTTCCATGCATTTCTTTTTTTGTTAATATAAAGAAAGCAGACTTCTTGTATTCATAAGTACAATTCTGATAACCATACTTCCTTCCCTCCCCCACCCCCTTTTTTCTTCCCTTATTTTCATTAATTTTTACAAAGATATAATTTTAATTTACTCTATAATTACAGGCTTAATTCACAACTAACCATAACATTCAACAAGTAAAATGTAGGAAGACCATAGGTCCAAAGGAATATAAAAAAGGGCTAAAAATGACAATCATATCACAGGATTTCCATTTCATTCCTTATTTTTGTATTCAATATTAACTGCCAGAATTAAGAGAAAACATGCTATTTGTCTTTTTGAGACTGGCTTATTTCACTAGGCGTATTGATTTCACGTTGCATCCATTTTGTTGTAGCAGACAGGATTTCATTCTTTTTTAAATTGGTTGTGTAGGATTCCATAGTGTATATATACCATATTTTCTTTATCTAGTTATAGGTTGATGAACATCTGGGTTGATTCCATATCCTAGCTGTTGTGAATTGAGCTGCAATAGACATGAGGATAGAGATAACTCTCATATGCTGATTTAATTTGTTTGGGTGAATTCCCAAGAGTGGGGTGGTTGAGTTGCATGGTAGATCTATTTTCAAATTTCTGAGGAATCTCCATATTGTCTTCCAGATTATACTAGTTTACATTCCAATCAGCAATTTTAAGGTACCTTTTTCCCTGCATCCTCATTGGCATTTATTTTTTGATTTTTGGATAATAGCCATTCTAACTAGGGTGAGTTGAAACCTCATTGTCGTTTTTATTTGCATTTCCTTGATGACTACTTGATGACTAGTGATTCTGAGCATCTTTTCATGTTTCTGTTGCCCATTTGTATTTCATCCTTTGAAAAATGCCTATTTATGTCCTTTGCCCTTTTCTTAAATGGATTGTTTGTTTTGTTGTTGAATTTCTTGAGCTCTTTATAGACCTGGATAGTAATCCTTTTTTTTTTTTTTAAACAGGCGGAGTTAGACAGTTAGATAGAGAGCAGAGAGAAAGGTCTTCTTTCCATTGGTTCACCCCACAAATGGCTGCTGTGGCTGGCGAGCTATGCTGATCCAAAGCCAGGAACCAGCTGTTTCCTCCTGGTCTCCCATGCAGGTGCAGGGCCCAAGCACTTGGGCCATCCTCCACTGCACGCCCGGGACACAGCAGAGAGCTGGCCTGGAAGAGGGGCAACCGGGACAGAATCCAGTGCCCTGACCAGGACTAGAACCCAGTATGCCGGCACCGCAGGTGGAGGATTAGCCTGTTGAGCCATGGTGCCCGCCTAGTTACTTAGGTTTTAAGAATTCTTTTTATATTTTGGCTAAAAGTCCTACTACAGTTATGTTTGCAAATACTGTTTCCAAGTTGATAGCTTTTCTTTCCAATCATTTAGAACTGTCTTCTGCATGGTAGGTTTTTGAAATTTTTTTGTTCTTTTTTTAACAATATAAATATAAATTTCCAAAGTACAACTTTTGGATCATAGCAGCCTTTTCCCCCCATAACCTCCCTCCCACCCACAACCATCCCATCTCCCACTCCCCCTCCCATCCCATTCACATCAAGATTTTGAAATTTTAACACATTCAGTGTTCTTTCTTTCATGGGAGTATGTTTTTGCATCTATAAACTCATCATCAAACCTATATCACATATTTTCTCCAAAAAATTTATACTTTTCATTTTACAACTAGATCTATGATGGATTTTAAGGTATTTTTAACTGCCACACAAAATTATACATATTTGTGGGGATATTATATGATGTTTCAGTACATGTATACGTTTTATAATGTTCAATAAGGGTAACAAATCTATTTCCTCAAACACTGAACATTTCTTTACTATCAAAGCATTTTCAAAATCTTTTATTCTCAGTTTTTAAGAGAAGTGTCATTTACATTATTATTTTCAGCGGTTCATTTTGAATTATTTTTTGTGAAAGTTAGTATTTGCAGAAGGATTTCCACTTAATACAAAACATTTGCTGAAAAGACTATCATTTCGCCATTGAATTGCCTTTGCTCATTCGTCACTTAATTATATTAGTGCAGATTTTTTATTTGAGTTCTTTGTTATTTTGCATTGATATATGTGTCTATTCTTTAGCCAATACCATGCTGCCTTGATTACTGAAGCTTTATAATTGGTTTGGCAATTGAGTAATATGAGTCTAAATTTTGTTCTTCAGTACTATATTGGCTATTCTAGCTGTTTTGCCTGTCCACATATACTTAGGATCGGTTTATCAACAATAATTAAATAGCTTTTTGATGAAGATTATGTCAAACTTATACCTCGACTTTGAGGTAATTGATTTCTTAACTATATTGGATTTTCCATTTCATGTACATTGGTTCTCTTTACCTTTGTTTAAATGCCTGATTCACTTTATCAGAGTTCTGTATTTTTCTATACTATGGACTCTGGATATATTTTGTTAAATTTGTATCTAGGTGGTTTCTTTTTAAGATTTTATTGATTTTTTTCGAGAGGTAGAGTTATAGACAGTGAGAGGAAGAGACAGAGAGAAAGGTCTTCCATCTGCTGGTTCACTCTCAAATGGCTGCAATGGCTGGAACTGTGCCCATCTGAAGCCAGGAGCCAAGAGCTTCTTCTGGATCTCCCAGGCAGTGCGGGGGCCCAAGCACTTGGGCCATCTTCCACTGCCTTTCTAAGCCATAGCAGAGAGCTGAATTGGAAGAGGGGCAGCTGAGACTAGAACTGGCACCCATAGGGCATGCTGGCACTGCAGGCGGTGGCTTTACCTTCTATGCCATAGTGCTGGCCCCAAGTGAAGAATTTTAATGTGGGATGAAGGCATCTTAACAATTATACTAATGCCCACCCTGATTATTTTGGTAGATACTATTTGGTCTTCAGAAGTTAAATCAGCCTTGTATGCCCAGAATAAATTCAACATTATGGAGACTAAGGAAAGTTTTCAAACTTTATATGCTAAATAATTAAAAACTAAACACTTCTACATTTTTTTTTTAGTAATACCAATGACCCTCCAAATGAAATCAAACCAACCAACTAAAAAACTCAAACAAAATCAATACGTCTCAGTGATAATCTATCTTGGTATTCATGGATAAGAAAACCACAATCCTATGAGTGTTTCTCTTTTTTTCAGGTGACTGAAATTGCCAGGATCTCAAACTGTCTTCTGTACAAACACCAGATATTTTCAAAGTGAGGAAATGTCATATGACAGGTAAGCAATGAACAGTCAGTGATCTTTTTTTGTTTGTTTGTTTTTTGACAGGCAGAGTGGACAGTGAGAGAGACAGAGACAGAGAGAAAGGTCTTCCTTTACTGTTGTTTCACCCTCCTATGGCCGCTGTGGCCGGCACGCTGTAGCCGGTGCACAGCACTGATCTGAAGGCAGGAGCCAGGTGCTTCTCCTGGTTTCCCACGCGGGTGCAGGGCCCAAGCACTTGGGCCATCCTCCTCTGCACTCCTAGGCCACAGCAGAGAGCTGGCCTGGAAGAGGGGCAACTGGTATAGAATCTGGCACTCCAACCAGGACTAGAACCCGGTGTGCCGGCGCCGCAAGACGGAGGATTAGCCTATTGAGCCGCGGTGCTGGCCCAGTCAGTGATCTTAAAGAGAAAAATTTAGAGGGGGCTAGTATTACTTGAAACTGTGTGGTGTGGTTTTATACTGAATACTATTTATATATACTAAATAATTTATAAAATGATAGCTTTTTCAGGAGAATCCTTTTTTTTTTTTTTTTTTACTCTGTTGAATCAAAGTTGGGGGTTTAAAAAGACTATCTATGGTTCAGCACTCTAATAAAAAAGTTTTTGCTTTATTGCCAAGAAACTGAAACCAGAGCATTACATAAAACACTCTCCCATCACTATATATATATATATATATATACACACACACACACCTGATTCATATGATGAGTGGATAAAATTAAGCTAGACCAGGACATCTACTACTTGTTTGACATGAAGTAGACATCAAGCAGCATACGAAATAGTTGGCTGGCGCTGCAGCTCACTAGGCTAATCCTCTGCCTGAGGCGCTGGCACCCCGGGTTCTAGTCCTTGGTGGGGCGCCAGATTCTGTTCCAGTTGCTCCTCTTCCAGTCCAGCTCTCTGCTGGCTCGGGAAGGCAGTGGAGGATGGCCCAAGTGCTTGGGCCCTGCACTCGCATGGGAGACCAGGAGGAAGCACCTGGTTCCTGGCTTTGGATTGGTGCAGCACGCCGGCCTCAGCGGCAATTTTGGGGGTGAACCAATGGAAAGAAGACCTTTCTCTCTGTCTCTCTCTCTCACTGTCTAACTCTGCCTGTCCAAAAAAAAAAAAAAAAAAAAAAAAAAAAAGTTGACAACCATATGTCATGGCCCAAGAGATTCAGGTGTTTGCTTATTTTGACAATGAGAAAGTCCAAGAAGGTTTATCAGAAAACATTTATTTATCTACATCTGGACCAGTTCATTTTTGTGGACTCCAGATCTTAGCGACAGTGAGAAATTTGTTCAGCATCATCATCACAGTTAGACAGAGTTAAGGCTTTCACAGTAGTGAAACATATTGTTTCCATTGAAATAGATGGCCATCTATACAACTTTGTTTTCTATTTTATTTATTTGTAAGAGTGATGGGAAGGGAGGGAGGGAGGGAGGGAGAGGGAGAGAGATTTTTTATTTATGCCTGAATTTTTAGAAATTATCTTAGCAAATCTCTCGCCAACAACCTCTCCATTACTTAAGACCACCTGTGAATAATTCCTCTGGGTCATTTTTCCTATTATTTAACAATCAATTCAATAAGTTTAAGGTATTATTCTGTGAATTATGAACATGGTTCACATCATGAAATTGATTGCACCAGAGCTGCTAATGAAAGGTGTATGCTTATAGGCTAATGAAACATGTGTGTTAATACAGGTGTGCTTAGAGAGTTGAGTAGCCATTCTGTAATACAGAAAATCAGGGCTCTAAGGCTGGATGAAGAGTGTGCATTTAGGTAAAAGTGGCAGACTATTGATGTTAAGTCACCTCCTTGTCAGTGCCTGTATTCTTGAATAGGATTGGCTGTGCATTCTCCACAGTTTCTTTAATCATTTTTTTCCTAGAACTTATGTACCAGGAAGCACTTGAAACTTTGCCATAATGGTTGAAGCCAACAAGTAACTTAAAGATTTGTTTAAGAATTCCATATTTCTGTTTGTTAGTTGACCAGGAGCCGTGAAACATCATTACATAAAATACTAAAATTCAGAGATATAATTGGTCCATTAGGAACAGAAAAAATATAATTAAATTTGGCTAGATTTCATTCAAATGCAAGATACTTTCATTGTGAATTACCCTGCCCACGTTAAAATTAGGCTGGTATTCAAGGATCAGTTAAAAGAATGATTGCGCCTTTAGGATGGTCAGAGGAGTCAACAGTTATAATACATTTATTTATTTTCTTGTTTGTACTAGGCAGAGAAAAGTGTGTTATCACCAATAAATGAATAAATTAAAGTTGCATTGCCTTGAGAAATTACAGATCAGAATGTGCCACAGATTGGGTGTTGAGTAGTAGAGGGAAGAAATACAGAGTGTGATAAGCAAGCAAGAGCAGAGAGAGCACTCAGAATAGACAGGAGCCCAGGACACATTTGTAAAAGCAGTTCACACTGAGGCTGGGTCTTGACGGGTATTTGGATGTGGTGGGAGAAACAACATCCACTCAAAAATGTCCTATATTAATCCCTGAAACCTATGAATATGTTGTCTTATATGGCTAAAGGTTTTTGTAGAAATGATTGAGTTAAAGGCAATGACATTGGGAAATTATCTGAGTTGGTCCAATGCAGTAGTAAGTGAAAGAGGGAGATATCAAGTCACAAAGGAGAGGTGATGATGAAAGCAAAGGCAGAGTGAAGTTTACAGATGAAAACAGCTGCTAAGAAGGAATGCTGGTAAACTCCAGAAGCAGTAAAGCCAAGAATTGGAGTCTGCCCTGGAGCATTCAGAAAGAATGCAGCTCTACAGACATTTTTTTTTTTTTTATTATTTTTTGACAGGCAGAGTGGACAGTGAGAGAGAGAGACAGAGAGAAAGGTCTTCCTTTGCCGTTGGTTCACCCTCCAATGGCCTCCGCGGCCGGCGCACCGCGCTGATCCGATGGCAGGAGCCAGGTACTTCTCCTGGTCTCCCATGGGGTGCAGAGCCCAAGCACCTGGGCCATCCTCCACTGCACTCCCTGGCCACAGCAGAGAGCTGGCCTGGAAGAGGGGCAACCGGGACAGAATCCGGCGCCCCGGCCGGGACTAGAACCCGGTGTGCCGGTGCCGCTAGGCGGAGGATTAGCCTAGTGAGCCACGGCGCCGGCCCTACAGACATTTTTCTTTAACCCCTCCTAATGCCCACAACAGCCAGGGCTGGGTCAAGCTAAAATCAGGAGCCAACAACTGAATAAGAGTCTTCCACGTAGGTGACAGAGACCCAAGTACTTTATCCATCATCTGCTGACTCCCCAGGTATGCATTAGCAGGAAGCTGGAAGTGGGAGCTGAGCTGCAGTTTAAGGCCACATACTCCAATATGGGATGCAAGCATCCCAAGTTGTTTCTTAACTGCTGTGCCAAACACCCACTCTAACATCTTGACTTTAGCCCTGTAAGCATCATTTGAAACCTCCTTTCTCCAGAATTGTTGGACAATGAATGTGTTGCTTTATACCACAAAATTTGTGGTATGTTTTTTTCTTTATAAGAGTCTTAGCAAGTGAATAACATTAGCTAGTCTCAGTTGGTGGTTAGAAATGAAGGAGGTAAGAGAAATGCCTTAGGAGAGGAAATGGAAACTGGGGTGAACTGAGGTATGTAAGAACATGTCTTGTTTCAAGAACTCAAGGTTTGTAAATGTGTGTACAGTCTCTCTGTGGGAGTATGTTAAAAGCAGTGTTGCATAGCTAGACAAGGTCACAGCCAGAGAGATGTGCTGAGGTGCTGCACTTGTTCACAAGGCACTGGGAGCCTTTAAGTGGTGAAGTGGCAAAATCATTATATATCTTAGGTGCTTCAATCTGGTGACTGAGGGAGACATAAGACTAGCAGTGGAAGAATCATTTGTGAGCATCTATGAAAGCCAGTTGTGAGTCCGTAGTGATGCATTTTAAAGAATGACTTTAAATGATGTGTAGAAATAGAAGAGCAAGTGTTGGTGGCCCCTTGGCTACCGTGAGGACAGAGGTATGATTTTAAATTTCAGAATTTGATGAATGAGCACCATTAGCTAAAGAAGTTGTGAAGTGTTACTGCCCAACATCCACTTACTTGATTTCTGTCTGAAATTTTCTCCCACTCTCAGCTCATGAGGATAGCCCTAGGAAGAGTGAGGCCAGGCTACAGCAGAGTAACCCTTGGTTTTTCTCTGGTGAATGTGAGTGTTCTGGTTATGGATATGTAGCCTAAACCAGTGTGACTGAGTGTACCACAGGATTTTGGTAAGGCTTCTCCATCTTTTTTCTGCTTAGATTAGGGCCTGAACTCAAGGGGTATGAGGTATGAGGTACTCAAGGTGTCAGCCAGATGCAGCACAGTGCCTACTATCTGAAGACAAAGTTTTTAAAAAATACAAAGGCACTATCAAAACTGTGACAAAGGGCAAGATCATTCAGACTTGGTATCAGAACTGAAGTTTCTGAGTCCAACAAATCCAATCCTGGAACAATGAATTGCCTTTATTTATTTAAATTTGATTGTAATAGTCTTTCTTACAACCAAAAATAAAAATCTTAGGAAAGTGCATAATTTGCATGAGACATGTGAATTTGTGACTGTATCAAGTTTGTCCTGGGTGCATTCGAGTTGTTTAAAGACAAATTAACCTAAAATGTACATTTCATGAGGTATTCTTTCATAGACAAGAGAGAACTGATCAAGACTTTTCGAAATGACTGGGAGAAGGGGCATGGGTGTAGAACTGAGAACAGGACACATTCTGAAAAACTTGAACTGTGACACTGTGGAGAAACAATAAAGGAAAGTTTCTCTAATGCTTTAAGTTACTTCATAATCAACTTTGGTGTTATATTTTCATTTGTTAACAGCTGATTTTAAATACACATGCAATAAAACGTTATGTACAATTCTAGTATTTAAATACAGTAGCCTCCCTGTGTGAGTTTCTCAGGCAGTTCAAGCAGTCATTATTTGGTGAAAAATGTTTACTCTTTGGGGAATTCCTAGGCTTTTCTATAGAGCATCACTTTAAAAACTGCCGACCTGTTTCAAATAATTTTAATCTTTTAAAAATTCCATTGCACTTCATAACTATATATAGTACTTCTACGTATTGTAAAGGGAATTCTATGAAAATATTTTGCACAAGAGAACAAAGAGGCAATGATATACAGAAATCAAAAGGGGCCTGTACCTTGTAATATATTTTAGAATGAACTGCTTTCTTGAACTGATAGAACTTGACTTTAATGTATCTCAGGAGATCAACTCTTCCATCCTTCTGCCTCTAGACGGTTGTATTTGCTGTCATTTTTGAAAACTTTAGACAGAGTGACTAAGCTCTTTTCCATTAAAAGGATCAGTAATTAGCATGTTGAAGTCTCCAGCCCCTGAGCCGTTTGGTAATGATGTTCTTTAGCACTGCACTAATTGAAATACCTGGAAAGGAACTCAGGAAGAAGTTGGAATTGTCTGTTCTGTAGTAGAGGATTCATGATTAATTTTCCGGAGTTTTTCGCATAGGTGGGGTTGGTACACTTTGCACTGAATTAAATTAATACAATGATATCCCAAGAATGTTCATTAGCGTATGTCTGGGCCTTGGGATTGTCAATGCAGACTTTATCTTTGTAGGATCCAGGGAAAATGACAACATGACAGGCATGTGGGCAAGGTTCTGGCTCTGCCAACCAGAACACACTTAGTGTATTGTCCAGGAGCTGTTCATAGCACTGGCCCTGGTGTTGGCCATAGCATTGGTATGGGTGTTGGCTCAGATGTTGGCCTGAAGTTTGCTGGGTTCTGGCCATGGTACTTGCACTGGAGCTGATGTTGCTGGCCCTAGTGCTGATCCTGGTGCTGGTTCTGGAGCTGGTCTCAGTACTGGTCACAGAGTTGTCTGCCAAGTAGGGCAGTAACTGAGAGAGAAAAAGGTCAGCACATACATACCCTAATGGAGAGTGTGGTGTCTGCTGTACTTCTGGAAAGAATTAGGACCTTTGAATGCCTTGACAATCTTGTGGATCCCACCCAGAACACTCTAGGTTTCTAGGGTCAATGAGCTAGAGTTCCTAGGATGTTGTATTACCAACATTTACCAAAATGTAAAAGTCAAATGTCTTGTTCTTAGTTACACAGCTATAGGAATTCCTGTGAAGAGAGTAACTCAAATCTGGACCTGAAGCCTGTGTCAAAGTCTATTTCTGTCAGATGAGATCTGATATTCCAATAGCAGGGACAGGTTCTTGGGAGGATAGGCAGCAAGATACTAAAGTTCTATGTGTTGTTTTGAAAAATAAGGTTGTGGGAACCTTTGAACCACCTATATTTTTATAAAATGACAATATACCTGAAAAGGGAGACAATCAAATATCATTTTTTTAGAAAACTTTTATTTCATAAATATAAATTTAATAAGTACAACTTTTGAATTTTAACAGTTTTTTCCCCCATAACCACCCTCCCATCCACAAACCATCCCTTCTCCTTCTCCTTCTTCCATCCCATTCTTCATCTAGATTCATTTTTTTTTACTGACAGAGTGGACAGTAAGAGAGAGACAGAGACAGAGGGAAAGGTCTTCCTTTACCATTGGTTCACCCTCCAATGGCCACTGCTGCCGGCGCGCTGCGGCCGGCCCACCGCACTGATCTGAAGGCAGGAGCCAGGTGCTTCTCCTGGTCTCCCATGTGGGTGCAGGGCCCAAGGACTTGGGCCATCCTCCTCTGCACTCCCAGGCCACAGCAGAGAGCTGGCCTGGAAGAGGGGCAACCGGGACAGAATCCGGCGCCCTGACCAGGACTAGAACCCGGTGTGCCAGCGCCGCAGGTGGAGGATTAGCCTATTGAGCCACGGTGGCGGCCGAGATTCATTTTCAATTATCTTTATATAGAGAAGATCTACTTAGTATATACTAAGTAAAGATTTCAACAGTTTGCACCCACATAGACACACAAAGTATAAAGTACTCTTTGAAGACTAGTTTTACCATTAATTCTCATAGAACAAACATTAAGGACAAAGATCCTACATGGGGAGTAAGTGCACAGTGACTCCTGTTGTTGATGTAACAATTGACACTCATAATTATAATGTCAGTAATCACCCAAGGCTTCTGTCATGAGCAGCCAAAGCTATGGAAGCCTCTCAAGTTCACAAACTCTGGCCTTGTTTAGAAAAGGCCATAATCAAAGTGAAAGTTCTCTCCTCCCTTCAGAGAAAGGTACCTCTTTCTTCGATGGTCAATTTTTTCCACCCAGATCTCACTCACAGAGATCTTTCATGGAGGACGTTTTTTGCCATAGTGTCTGGTTTTCCATGCCTGAAATGCTCTTATGGGCTTTTTAGCCAGATTCAAATGCTTTAAGGGCTGATTCTGAGGCCAGAGTGCTGTTTAGGGCATTTGTCATTCTATGATTCTGCTGTGTGTTCTAGTAGTTTCCCAGATTATACTGGTAGCACTGTTATTATAGTTGCTACAGGCCTGAACACTCTAATCTGAGAATCATTACAACCATTTCTCTACCAAGTGAGTGATCTATTTAAATGGAGGCCTGGAAACTGTGTCTAACAAACCTTCAAAGAAATGCTGATAGAGATAAAGATTGAGGAACGCTGTCTTAGAATGACTAGCTCAGCCTCTGGGACTGAGGACATATCCAACTTTCCCACAAGAGCAGAGTGGTAAGAAACACACATCTCAGAGGCATTGATACTTAGTTTGAAATTTGGAATGCAACACAGTATGTGTTTATAGAAAGGCGCTTATAATTTTTATACCTTTTTACTTTCTCCAGTCTAATAAAAATCAACTGTTTATTAAATTGTGATCAAAATGACACGTCATTTATTAGAGAATGCTGTAGAACTTCCTGAAACCTTTAGATGTGGTCAAGATTTATTATCGTTACTTAAAATAAGTCTCCTAATAAAAGTGATCATAGAAGCAATTGACTAAGGCCAAATAACTGAATGCCTTTTACTTGTTGCTGTACTGATAGTTAACTAAAGAGAATTAGCACCTTTTCTTGGGTGTTTAACTTTAACATAGTTAAATGAAGAATCATGTCAGTGATTGCAGTGAGTTTTTGTATTATGGACAGTTCTGTTTCTCCTGTGGGAGGATTTGGTTTTTATATATGTAAAAAATTATTTCACCTATGTTGCAGTTTGTGTTGGCAAGTTTTCAAGTGTCAGGTGGAGAAATAGTAACAGATTTTCACAGCCAGTGACTGGGGCTCTCACTGAACCTAAGCGTTGCTCACTGTATGCATTATTTGACTTCTTCAATTAATTAGAGAAAATCACTTTGAATTCTAAGATCTTGCCACAGCAACATTCACCGTTTTTTTTTTTTTAAAGAATGCCATGGGGATAAAGAGGTGAGGTGCAAATACATTTGCAGACACCCAGATCTGCTCCTCCCACCTTAGGCTGTATTAAGTTTGATACATAATGGGGAATGTTAGAGCAGAGTGAGGACAAGGTGAATCTCCTCTGTTGATTGCATCTTCCCCTATTTCTGCTCTAGGATCTTTCCTGGGTGTTACTTCTTTTATGTGTTGTCTCTTCCTAGATAGCAGATACCATAAACTGAGGGGATGAAAATGACATATATTTTTTATTTCAGCTTCAAGGAGAGAGGGGGCCATTGTCACTAATTATCTGGATTCCAGCTCAAGATTTATCTGATTGGAATTAAGGTGTTGGCATAGGGTTCACTGTGAGCCAAGGCTTCATTCCTTCTCCTAGCTCTAAGGTTGTTAAAAAATTGATCTACTTGCAGCTATAGTACTGAGGCCACCCACTTTCTTTCTGGGAGTCATTTTCAGTTCCTAAGTTTGCTCCACATTTCCTGACACATAGTCCTCTCAGAGGAACAGTAGGGCAGTTGCAACTTCAAGGTCTGCAGGAAACTGTCTCCCATGCCTCAAAGAGCTGACCTAGGAAGGGCCTCTTGTCTTGTCTTATCTTTCTCTTTTATTTTCTACCTAGAAACCATTTATTTAAGGAACACAAACTTCATGCATTTCATATAAACAAATTCAAGAATGTAGTGATGCTTCCCACCCTACCCTCCCTCACATTCACACTCCCACTCTTTTTCCTCTTCCCTCTCCTATTCCCATTCTTATTTTTTACTAATATCTATTTTGAGTTAACTTTATAGACATAAAATTAACCCTATACTAAGTAAAGAGTTCAACAAGTACCAATGCCATCTCACTAGTCCAAGCGATCAGTTTCTGTTCATAATTAATCATAATGATAGGACTAAGGGTCAAAGGGATCACATAAACAAGACTAGTGCCTGCAAATACTAACTGATAGAATAAAAAAGGGAGAGAATGATCCAACATGGGAAGCGGGATACACAGCAGACTCATAGAATGGCAGATGTCCTAAACAGCACTCTGGCCTCAGAATCAGCCCTTAAGGCATTTGGATCCGGCTGAAAAGCCCGTGAGAGTATTTCAGGCATGGAAAGCCAAGACACTCTGGCAAAAAAAAAAAAAAAAAAAAAAAAAAAAAAAAAAAAAAAAAAAAAAAACCAAAAAAACAAAAAACAAACAAACAAACCTGTTTTTCAACAGTCGAGACAAGAGCTGTTCAAAATTATCACATCTCAAAGTGTCAATTTCAATTCTATAGTTTACTTTCTTTCTTTTGACAGGCAGAGTTAGACCCCCCAAATGGCCATTACAGCCAGGGCACTGCTCCGATCTGAAGCCAGGAGCCAGGTGCTTCCTCCTGGTCTTTCATGCGGGTGCAGGGCTCAAGCACTTGGGCCATCCTCCACTGCACTCCCGGGCCACAGCAGAGAGCTGGACTGGAAGAGGAGCAACTGGGAAAAATCCAGCATCCCGATTGGGACTAGAACCAGGTGTGCTAGTGTTGCAGGCAGAGGATTAGCCTAGTGAGCCATGGCACCAGCCTATAGATTACCTTTTAAGTAGTCTATTAGTTAACAAAGATCAGGGAGAACATATGGTATTTGTCTCTTTGGGATTGGTTTATTTCACTAAGTATAATGTTTTCCAGTTGCATCCATATTGTTGCAAATGACAAGATTTCATTTTTGAAATGCTGTGTAGTATTTCATGGTGTACGTATGCCATAATTTCTTTATCCAGTCTTTAGTTGATGGACATCTGAGTTGATTTGATTTCTTAGCTATTGTGAATTGGGCTGCAATAAACATAGGGGTGCAGGATCACTGTTTCATATACTGATTTCATTTCCTTTGGGTAAATTTCCAGGAGTAGGATGGCTGCATCATATAGTATATCTATATTCAGATATTGGAGGTATCTCCATATTGTCTTCCACAGTGGCTGGATCAGTTTACATTTCCACCAACAGTGGATTAGGGTACATTTTTTCCCCACATCCTCAATATCATTTGTTATTTGTTGATTTCTGTATGAAAGCCATTCTAATGGGGTGAGGTGAAACCTCGTTGTGATTTTGATTTGCATTGCCCTGATGGATAGTGATCCTAAGCATTTTTTCATGTGTCTGTTGGCTATTTGGATTTCTTCTTGAAAAATGTATGTTTATGTCTGTTGTCCACTTCTTAACTGAACTTTTTTGTTGCTGTTGAATTTATTGAGCTCTTTATAGGTTCTTGATATTAATCCTTTATCTGTTGCATAGTTTGCAAATAATTTCTCCCATTCTCTTGGTTGCCTCTTCACTTTGCTAAGTGTTTCTTTTAGAGTGAAGAAGCTTCTCAATTTGATATAATGCTATTTGTCAATTTTGGCTTTGATTACCTCTGCTTCTGGGGTCTTTTTCAAGTCTTGGCCTATGTCCATGTCTTTCCCCAACATTTTCTAATAATCTAATGGTATTGGGTCATAGATTTAGGTCTTTAAGATACAAGATAAGGGTCTAGTTTTATACTCTTGCACATGGAGATCCAGTTTCCTCAGCCCCATTTGTTGAAAAGACTGCCCTTGCTCCATGGATTGATTTTAGCTCCTTTTTCAAAGATAACTTGTTTTTAGCCACTTGGATTGATTTCTGGTGTTTCTATTCTGTCCCATTGGTCTATTCATCTGTTTTTATACCAGTACCAGGCTGTTTTGAAAATAACTTCCCTGTAGTATGTATTGAAATTTGGTATTCTGATGCCTCTGGCTTTGTTTTTATTTAGTATTTGCCTTTTTAGGTCATGGCACCAGAAAAATCTTCCCTGTGATTAGCTGAAGTCAACTAAGTATGGGCTTTAATTTTACCTGAAAAACACCTATAAACTTTTTCTTTTAATGTAATTTATTGACAGAAGTGATTTTTTTTTTGTAGTCATGGCACCTACTCATAATCAGACAGGGTGATATAAAGGGTGTGTATAAGTCCGGGCATCTTGAGTGCCTTCTCAGAATTTTGCTTTCCATACATCTCCTCCCTTTCCCATTATTTTTACTTCTTGCTTGGTGTGTATATGCACACAGGTATACATGCACATATGTGTGAGATACCTATATAATAATAGTAATAGCATACCCTCAAAAAGCAATAGCAGAACATACCAAGATGTAATGATGTGTGATTTTTCTCTGACAGTTTACAGCTTTTGAAAATGTTGAAATTACTAGTTTTGAAGGATGAAAATTCAGTCTGGTTGTTTAAAGAAAATAAAAACTTTGCAATAGCAGATCATATAGTACTGATTTGTCTTGGGTTTGATGGGCTACTCCAACACAAACTAAGAAAGCTGTATTAAGTTCTAGATTTTAGGCAAAATATGCAATATAAACAAACTGTAGTCCATTGCTGCCAATATGTTTCATGGAAAGAATGAGTTCACAGTAGCCAAGCCTATAGTCCCTGTAGGAAACTTAGGCTACATTGGGATTCACAGATTTTCTCTGAGGTCTCTCAAGGACTAATGAAGCTTACCATTTCATTCTAATATGGTGTGTTCCAAACCAAAATAAAAACACCTTTTTTTGTGCTTAATATTCAAGAGTAGAGTTAAAATTGCTTGGAACTTCACCTATTTGTGTTAGCAGCAGAATTGCTAAGATAAAGACAACAAAAGATCTTGAATTTAAAAAAATTATATACAGGAATGGTAACTAATTTTGTCCATGAAAACAATTCAGAAGAATTAAAAGATGCCGGCGCTGTGGCTCACTAGGCTAATCCTCCACCTTGCGGCGCCGGCACACTGGGTTCTAGTCCCGGTCGGGGCATGGGATTCTGTCCTGGTTGCTCCTCTTCCAGGCCAGCTCTCTGCTGTGGCCAGGGAGTGCAGTGGAGGATGGCCCAAGTGCTTGGGCCCTGCACCCGTATGGGAGACCAGGAGAAGCACCTGGTTCCTGCCATCGGATCAGCGCAGTGCAACGGCCGCGGCGGCCATTGGAGGGTGACCCAACGGCAAAGGAAGACTTTTCTCTCTGTCTGTCTCTTTCACTGTCCACTCTGCCTGTCAAAAAAAAAAAAAAAAATAATTAAAAGAACATTTTTCTAAGTAAAAGACAAATAAGACTTTTGTGATAGATCATCCATATTCTTTTTTGAATTAATAACTGTCAAAAAAACATGTCCTGTATTTGTTACAACTAATAATTCCAAAAATCTGGATATGCTTAGATTATTTTCCTCAAGACTCCTTTGTGGGCTTTATGTTGGTTATTATTGTGATATAATCCCTTATTATGTATTATAATCCCTGTGGAGTGGGATTTTAGCTTAGTGGGTGTTATATGTGGATCCCATAATAGAGTGCCTGGATTTGACCCCTTACTCCAGTTTCCTGCCAGTACAGACCTTGCAGACAGCAGGTGATGATTCAGGAAGTTCTTGGCTTCCTTTCAACCCATGTGGGAGACCTGAATTGAGTTTCTTTTTAAAAACCATTATTTAAGGTATATAAGTTTCAAGTATTTCATGTATACAGATTTAGGAACATAGTGATATTCCTAACCTATCCTCCCTCCTGCCCACACTCTCACCCTTCCTCCTCCTTCCTTCTTCTATTCTCTCTCTTAATTTTTACACTGATCTAATTGCAGTTTACTTTATGCTCAAAATATTAGCCCTATACTAGGTGAAGAGTTCAACAAATTAGTATGAAGAAAAAAAAATACTGTTCCTCAACAGTAGAGAAAAAGTCTATAAACAGACATCAAGACTCAAAATGTCAATTTTACCCCAATACATCACATTTTTGGTCCTTAGTTACCACTGATCAGGGGAAACATGATATTTGTCTTTTAGGGACAGGCTTATTTCACTCAGTATAATGGTTTCCAGTTGCATTCATTTTGTTCCAAAACATAGATGTCCTTCTTTTTTATGGCTGAGTCATATTCCATGGTGTATATATACCATAATTTCTTTTTAGCTCCTAGCTTCAGCCCTGTTCCTACCCAGGCCATTGAGGGCATTTTGAGAGTGAACCAGCAGATAAGAGGAGGCTTTCCCTCTCCCTTTCCCCTTCCCTTTGAGTTTCTTTGCCTCTCAAATGAACAAATAAAATTTTAAGAAATTCTATAGGTATATACTTCATTCTACACTTCACTGGTTCTCAAGGGATAAAAATGCTCCTAATTCCCAGTATCCATAAATATAACCCTGTTTAGAAAGGGTCCTTGGAGAATATGATATTAAGATGAAGTCATTAGAATGAGCCCTAGTACAATATGACTACCTCTTTATCAAAATAGGGGGATCTAAACACAGAGGCAGACACTCAAAAAGGATAAGTACAAGGCACAGGGACAATGTCAGCTACAATCTCAGAAATGCTAGAAGTTTTCAGAAGTTAGGAGGGGCATAAAACAGATTTTTTTTTCTCATAACTCTCAGAAGGAGCCAACCTGCTAGCATGTTAACTTTAGACTCCAAGCTTTCTGAACTGTTAGGTGAAAATTCTGTTGTTTAATCCACTCAGGTGTGATACTTGGTTAAGGCACCCTCATGGAGCTAATATATGGAGATGCTAAAATTTTCAAAATTCTATGTGCTTAAATGATGCCCCACACTATTTCATTAACCTTTTGCAATGAAATTGCTTAAAATTTGATTATAACATCGTTTGCTTTAGAAGATTTTCAGTGGTTTTCAGTCAGTCCTCCTAGGCTTACTATGTGATCCAGAATGTGCTGAAGTTCCTACTCCTGAGAATTGTTTTTAGATACGGCCTCCCAGTTTGACACTTCTGAACAGAGAGGATTTTCTCATTCTTTGGGCATTTATTGTTGTTAGAAGGCATCATTTTCTTCTGTTTGTCAGTGAAGAACCTGAAAACAGACTTGTGCTGGAAAGCTTTCTTTCATCTACAATTATTTTGAAGATATCTGGGGTAAGAATATAAGCACGTATTTTTAGGTGAAACCATAGGGGATGGTATCTGTTAGTTTTCCATGGGGAGAAAGGTCTGAGAAATTGACCTCACACAACATGACATCACCCTGAAGATATAACATTTTTGTTGCAAAGTTTTTCAAGAAAAGGAAAACCTTCACCCACACAGCATGAGCTGTAGAATACTCATTCTGCTGGTGACACACAGGGAGTCTCTGGAAAGTAAATTTTTTCAGTTTTAAAATAATTGGAAGCCATCTGCTGATGATTTCTTGAGACCACTTAGTTTTGTCTTTAAAGTATATGTCACAGTGTAAAAAGCTGCATATCTGCTACAATTACAAATATGAATACACATGCTCAGTGAGTATATTAGTCAGCTTTCTGTTGCTACAGTGAAATATCGAAGATAATCTATTTATAAAGGAAGTAGGTTCAGTTTTGCTCATGTTTTGAAGGTTCACAGCCTAAGATCAGACATTCCTACTGGTTCAGCTAACTAGAGAGGAGAAGAATGGCAATGGTGAGGAGTGTGCAGATTAACAATCAGATGGTGGGTAAGGAAGCAGAGGAGAGAGACAATGTGTGGCTGGGTCTGACTCAGATTTTATAACCAAACTTTTTATTAGAAGTACCTCTGAGTAGATGCCTCCAGTGTCATAAAGACCTCACATTATAACACTTTTAATTTAAGAGTATCAGTGTTTTTTGTAGATTTATTTGAAAGTTAGAGAGGGAGAGGGAGAGAAAAAGAATCTTCCATCTACTTGTTCACTCCCCAAATTGATTCAATGGCCAGGGCTGTGCCAGGCTGAAGCCAGGAGTTAGGAGCTTCTTCTGGGTCTCCCATGAGGGTGCAGGAGTTCAAGTACTTGGTCCATCTTCCGCTGATTTCCTCAGTGCATTAGGAGGGAGCTGGATTGGAACTGGAGCAGTTGGGACTCCAGTCAGCATCCATATGGGATACAGGCACTGCAATTGGCATCTTTACCCGCTATGCCAAAGCACCGGCCCCCAGAGTATCACTTTTTAGAAATTTTTGTTTTTAAATTTGTATTTATTTGAAAGGCAACAAGGAAAAGTCGCACCAAAGCCAGGAGTCTAGAATTTCATTCAATGCCACTTTCTAAACATCATAATTAAGTTTCCATCCTCTTAGTTCAACGAAATCATGACTTTGAGGATTAAATATCTTCATGAGTTTAGGAGCCATATCTCTTGAACCCATAGGAGTTAGGAAAAATTTCAAAGTACTAAGAGTAGTGATGCACACAATACCAGATTTCAGGACATACTACAGGGCAGTTGTAATCAAAACAGCATGGTACTGGTACAGAAACAGATGGGTAGACCAATGGAACAGAATTGAAACACCAGAAATCAACCCAAACATCTACACCCAACTTATATTTGATCAAGGATATAAAACCAATTCCTGGAGCAAGGACAGTCTATTCAATAAATGGTGCTGGGAAAACTGGATTTCCACATGCAGAAGCATGAAGCAAGACCCCTACCTTACACCTTACACAAAAATCCACTCAACATGGATTAAAGACCTAAATCTACGACCTGACACCATCAAGTTATTAGAGAACATTGGAGAAACCCTTGAAGATATTGGCACAGGCAAAGAGTTTCTGGAAAAGACCCGGGAGGCACAGGCAGTCAAAGCCAAAATCAACTATTGGGATCGCATCAAATTGAGAAGTTTCTGTACTGCAAAAGAAACAGTCAGGAGAGTGAAGAGACAACCGACAGAATGGGAAAAATATTTGCAAACTATGCAACAGATAAAGGGTTAATAACCAGAATCTACAAAGAGATCAAGAAACTCCATAAAAACAAAACAGTCTGGAGATTCCTCAGAAACCTGAAGATAACCCTACCGTTCGACCCAGCCATCCCACTCCTTGGAATTTACCCAAAGGAATTTAAATTGGCAAACAAAAAAGCGGTCTGCAGCCTAATGTTTATTGCAGCACAATTCACAATAGCTAAGACCTGGAACCAACCTAAATGCCCATCAACGGTAGACTGGATAAAGAAATTATGGGATATGTACTCTTTAGAATACTATACTGCAGTAAGAAACAACGAAATCCAGTCATTTGCAACAAAATGGAGGAATCTGGAACACATCATGCTGAGTGAAATAAGCCAGTCCCAAAGGGACAAATACCATATGTTCTCCCTGATCGGTGACAACTGACTGAACACCAAAAAGGAAACTTGTTGAAGTGAAAGGGACACTATGGGAAACGGTGACTTGATCAGCATAGCCCTGACTGTTAATGAACAACTTAATACATTATCCCTCTTAGTAGTTTTTTTGTCTGTTCTACTTAATATGACTGATTTAATTCTGTAATTAATACACAGTTATTCTTAAGTGTTGAAATTTAACTGAAATGTGATCCCTGTTAAACATAAGAGTGGGAATAAGAGAGGGAAGAGATATATAATTTGGGACATGCTCAAGCTGACTTGCCCCAAATGGTAGAGTTAGAAACATACCAGGGGACTCCAATTTAATCCCATCAAGGTGGCATGTACCAATGCCATCTCACTAGTCCAAGTGATCAATTTCAGTTCGCAATTGATCATAATGAAAGGACTAAGAGTCAAAGGGAGCACATAAGCAAGTCTAGTACCTGCTAACACTAACCGATAGAATAAATAAAGGGGAGAGTGATCCAACATGGGAAGTGAGATACTCAGCAGACTCATAGAATGGCAGATGCCCTAAATAGCACTCTGGCCTCAGAATCAGCCCTAAAGGCATTCAGATCTGGCTGAAAAGCCCATGAGAGTATTTCAGGCATGGAAAGCCAAGACACTCTGACAAAAGATCTCTGTGAGTGAGATCTCAGTGGAAAGAACAGGTCTTCAAAGAAGGAGGTACCTTTCTCTGAAGGGAGGAGAGAACCTCCACTTTGACTATGACCTTGTCTAAACAAGATAAGAGTCGGAGAACTCAAGGGGCTTCCATAGCCTTGGAAACTCATGACTGGAGCATAGGGAGATTACTGATGCCATAGACAGGAGTGTCAATTGGTAAAGTCAACAACAGGAGTCACTGTGCACTTACTCCTCATGTAGGATCTCTGTCCTTAATGTGCTGTGCATTGAGATTTAATGCTATAACGAGTACTCAAATAATATATTTCACTTTGTGTTTCTATGGGGGTGCAAACTGTTGAAATCTTTACTTAATGCATACTAAACTGATCCTCTGTAAAAAAAAAAAAAAAAAGAAAAGAAAAGAAACTATCAACTCCCAACTTGACTCTCACTGGGATTAAACATGACAATAGGTCTGATCTGATTTCATCATCATTAAAAAAAATCATCTATTATTTTTCACTTTATGTTTCTGTGTGGGAGCAAACTGTTGAAATCCTTACTTAATGTATACTAAGCTGATCTTCTGTATATTAAGATAATCGAAAATGAATCTTGATGTGAATGGAAGGGGAGAGGGAGTGGGAAAGGGGAGGGTTGTGGGTGGGAGGGACGGTATGGGGGGGAAGCCATAGTAATCCATTATTCGTACTTTGGAAACGTATATTCATTAAATAAAAGTTAAAAAAACAAACAACAAAAAAAAAAAAAAAAACAAAAAAAAACAACCCACTTAAGAGATGGGCCAAGGACCTCAATAGACATTTTTCAAAAGAGGAAATCCAAATGGCCAACAGACACATGAAAAAATGTTCAAGATCACTAGCAATCAGGGAAATGCAAATCAAAACCACAATGAGGTTTCACCTCACCCCGGTTAGAATGGCTCACATACAGAAATCTACCAACAACAGATGCTGGAGAGGATGTGGGGAAAATGGGACACTAACCCACTGTTGGTGGGAATGCAAACTGGTCAAGCCACTATGGAAGTCAGTCTGGAGATTCCTCAGAAACCTGAAGATAACCCTACCGTTCGACCCAGCCATCCCACTCCTTGGAATTTACCCAAAGGAATTTAAATTGGCAAACAAAAAAGCTGTCTGCAGCCTAATGTTTATCGCAGCACAATTCACAATAGCCAAGACCTGGAACCAACCTAAATGCCCATCAACAGTAGACTGGATAAAGAAATTATGGGATATGTACTCTTTAGAATACTATACCGCAGTAAAAAAAACAATGAAATCCAGTCATTTGCAACAAAATGGAGGAATCTGGAACACATCATGTTGAGTGAAATAAGCCAGTCCCAAAGGGACAAATATCATATGTTCTCCCTGATCGGTGACAACTAACTGAGCACCAAAAAGGAAACCTGTTGAAGTGAAATGGACACTATGAGAAATGGTGACTTGATCAGCATAGCCCTGACTGTTAATGAACAACCTAATACATTATCCCTCTTAGTATTTTTTTGTCTGTTCTACTTAATATGACTGGTTTAATTCTGTAATTAATACACAGTTAATCTTAAGTGTTAAAATTTAACTGAAATGTGATCCATGTTAAATATAAGAGTGGGAATAAGAGAGGGAAGAGATGTACAATTTGGAACATGCTCAAGCTGACTTGCCCCAAATGGTAGAGTTAGAAACATACCAGGGGATTCCAATTCAATCCCATCAAGGTGGCATGTACCAATGCCATCTCACTAGTCCAGGTGATCAATTTCAGTTCACAATTGATCATAATGAAAGGACTAAGAGTCAAAGGGATCACATAAACAAGTTAGTGCCTGCTAATACTAACCGATAGAATAAATAAAGGGGAGAGCGATCCAACATGCGAAGCAAGATACACAGCAGACTCATAAAATGGCAGATGTCCTAAACAGCACTCTGGCCTCAGAATCAGCCCTAAAGGCATTTGGATCCAACTGAAAAGCCCACTAATTTCAGGCATGGAAAGCCAAGACACTCTGGGGGAAAAAAAAAAAAAACCCTAAATGAAAGATCTCTGTGAGTGAGATCCCAGTGGAAAGAACAGGTCTTCAAAGAAGGAGGTACCTTTCTCTGAAGGGAGGAGAGAACTATGATCTCGTCTAAATGAGATAAGAGTCAGCGAACTCAAAAGGCTTCCATAGCCTTGGAAACTCATGACTGGAGCATAGGGAGATTACTGATGCCATAAACAGGAGTGTCAATTTGTAAAGTCAACAACAGGAGTCACTGTGCACTTACTCCTCATGTAGGATCTCTGTCCTTAATGTGCTGTACATTGAGATTTAATGCTATAACGAGTACTCAAACAGTATTTTTCATTTTGTGTTTCTATGTGGGTGCAAACTGTTGAAATCTTTACTTAATGTATACTAAACTGATCTTCTGTATATATAGAAAATTGAAAATGAATCTTGATATGAATAGAAGGGGAGAGAGAGCGGGAAAGGGGAGGGTTGCGGGTGGGAGGGACGTCATGGGGGGGGGGGAGCCAATGTAGTCCATAAGCTGTACTTTGGAGATCTATATTCATTAAATAAAAGCTAAAAAAAAAAGCAAGAGTAGTGATGTTGAGGTGAGAAATTCAAATATTTTATAATCATCAGCACTGGTCATAATTTATAGACTGTATTCCCTTTTCAGCTTTATTGAATAGCTATATTTTTGCCCTGATCTATCACACATCTGTTATTACTATGAAGATGACGAGCATTTCAAGAACAATTGTTGTGCAATTGTGGTAGAAACTGAGGGAAGAATGGGCAAGGCAATGCCCAGCCTTGCTACCAGTCCCTGAGGATGCCTTCTCTGGATTCAAAATGTTCTTCCTAAAAATGATTAAAATTGATTTCAGTATATCCTAATGATCATTTGTTGCAAGAGAATCTCATGATTAGCAAAAGTTTTAAAATTCATAACTACTCTTTTTGGGCATCAATTTCCTCAAAATAACTTAAGAATTTATATTTTACCAACTTTCTCCCAGAATCAGTTATCTTGATTGAAGTTGCTGAGACAGATGCATGCAGTTATGGTAATCAAGACCAAGGGGAAAGGAACAATCTTTAGTGGTGATGGTGTTGTGCGATGTTTTTTTCATGTGTGTGTTTCTTTTGTGTGTGTCTATGTGTGTGCTTTAGTATTAAGCCCTAGACACAAATATCTTGGAGTGGCAACAATGAGAGGAAAGTTAATGATAAGAGGGGCATTAGGATTGAGTATTGCATTATTTGCTTTTCCAACCTTTCCACTCTTGCTTTCAAACCAGATCTATGGCAATTATAAATACCACTGATGCGAAAAGGCAGGATTTGTGCATCTGTATGTGTATGTGTGGGGGGGATGAGTGGATGATTGTCTGCTATATTAACATTTTCTTTTAATGTCCAGTGAGAGATTGATTACAGCAATAAAACACTATTACTAATTTACAAATTGAATTGCATTCAATTTGAAGGATTACTGTTAAAACTAGAGGAGAGGAATAGTGGAAAGTTCAGGACACAGGTGGTATTGTAATTGCTCTTTACCAAATACCTATTCTCTGCCAGAAACTGGCTGCCTGCTTAGTTATGTTATTTCCTTACCTCTCACAGCAATGCTCTGGGGTGGATTTCATTGTCTTTACATCACTGGTGAGGAAATTGAGACTAGGCAATTGTGTTCATTTTAAAATCTATTAGTTGGGGTAACACCAGCTGCTGTAACAGATAAACCATAGGACTTCAGGGACCAAGCATGATGGAAGTTAATTTCTCACTGTGGAACAGATCCATGCAGGTGTTCCTGGTGGGCTGTTCTACTTGCCATTATTCAGCGATTGTGGGGATTCTTAGAGTCCTGTGTTTGCATTTGTCCAGACGGCAAAGAAGCCAAACCTGCTTCTTAAAAACTCTGGCCCAATAGTAATGCTCAGCACTTGAGCTCATGTTGCATAGATGAGAGCAACTCACTTGGACACCTGGGTGCATGGGAGATTGGGAAATTAGCTCCCACTGGGCATACGAATTCACAATATTTGAAGGGAAGCCATACATTTTGATAGAAAATTGTTTCTGCCTTTCTTATTCATTAATATTTCATACACAATCAGTATGCATCTGTGATTCTGAATAGTATAATTTTATTTGAAAAATCATATAGGAAATTCTTGTGAGAAAAAGATCGGATATTGATATCATGATTCTGGATCATGATAACCGAATGCCTTCAAAGGATTATAATATTCTCTAACACTGATGTTGAGGTGAAAGCATAGTGAAAGATCAATGGTAAGCAAAGAACTATTTCAGGGCAAAATATGTTTGCCTGGAATAACTGTTTTTTTTTTTTTTGCTGGCTGGTTAGATTATTTCTTTTAGGAATTCTTAAGGTGTTGGCAAAATTACAAAAGTAGGAGTTTCAAGACAATCAGAAATTTAGCCCCAACCCCAGTGGACGTTGATATCTACTTCTCTAAAGAGGGGGCCAGTGGGTTTACTGTGTGTGTGTTGGGGCTTGAGATGAGGTGACACAGTGCTCCTGGTAGTAATTCCTGCCCCAAGCCTATGGGATTAGGCTTTCTAACATTTTGTGAAATCTGAGTGCTTGGAGTGAGAATTATTTGCAGTGCTCTGGTTTTACTTAAGTCTTTTAAAAAATATTTACTTTTTTGAAAGAGTTACAAGTGGAGGGAACAGGAGAAGCGGAGGGAGAGAGAGAGGGAGGGAGGGAGGAAGAGAGGGAAAGAGAGGGAGAGAGGGAGAGAGAGCAGAACAGAAGAGAACAGAAGAGAAGAGAGAATGAAATAATGAGAGAATGAGAGAGAATGAAAATCTTCCTGCTGATCTACCACTCCCCAGAGGACTGCACTGGTCCAGGCTGAAGCCAGGAGGCAGGAGCTTCATCTGGGTCTCCCACATGAGTTGTAGGGGCCTAAACACTTGGGTCATCTTCTGCTCCTTTTCCCAGGTTATTAATATGGAGCTGACTCAGAAATGAAGCATCCAGGCCATGGATGAGCAACCCTGGGATGCTGTCATTGCAGAGTCTTTTCCTGCTACATCAGAATGCAGGCCCCTTTACTCAAGTTTTAACCAAACTTCCAGCATATAACAATCACAGAGTCAGATGAATTAAAACTGAAAGAGATTAGGAAGTCTGGCTCCAAGTTTATGATTTTATAGAGAAACACAGAAATCCTCAAAATCTTCAGCATCATTCTAGTTTGAAGTCGGGTCTCCTGTGTCCCTGAACCCTACACCTTTAATTAATTTCTTTCCTTTCAAAATCCAACCAATTCAAATGTTTGAGCACCATTAGATACCATGCACTGTGCTATATTCTAGGGATGTGGTAGGATCTGAGGTAGGCAGTGCCCCACACAGCTTTCTGAGGAAGACACTTTAGACTGATAGCCAGGGTGCACTTGTGTCTGATTATGAATGGAATTGTGAATGCCTCTTGCTTGGATCCTTGCTCTGAAGTTATCACATTTCCTGTGATCTTTGAGGAACTCAAGATAATTTAATTTTTTTTAAATGTTAAATTATCAACTTTTTTTAAACTTTTATTTAATGAATATAAATTTCCAAAGTACGGCTTATGGATTACAATGGCTTCCCCCCCATAACGTCCCTCCCACCCGCAACCCTCCCCTCTCCCACTTCCTCTCCCCTTCCATTCACATCAAGATTCATTTTCGATTCTCTTTATATACAGAAGATCAGTTTAGCATACATTAAGTAAAGATTTCGCAGTTTTCTCCCACACAGAAACATAAAGTGAAAAATAATAGATGATTTTTTAAATGATGATGAAATCAGATCAGACCTATTGTCATGTTTAATCCCAGTGAGAGTCAAGTTGGGAATTGATAATTTCTTCGTGTTTTTTTTTTTTTTTACAGAAGATCAGTTTAGTATACATTAAGTAAAGCTTTCAACAGTTTGCACCCCCATAGAAACACAAAGTGAAATATACTGTTTGAGTACTCGTTATAGCATTAAGTCTCAATGTACAGCACATTAAGGACAGAGATCCTACATGAGGAATAAGTGCACAGTGACTCCTGTTGTTGACTTTACAAATTGACACTCTTGTTTATGGCCTCAGTAATTGCCCCATGCTCCAGTCATGAGTTTCCAAGGCTATGGAAGCCCCTTGAGTTCTCCGACTCTTATCTTGTTTAGACAAGGTCATAGTCAAAGTGGAGGTTCTCTCCTCCCTTCAGAGAAGATAATTTAATTTTTTCAATCTGGCACCATATAGCATTCCTGTCTATGATTACAAGGGCAATAGAACACAGTAATGGATTTACTTAATATAAATGTACCATCTCCCACCACCACCTCTTTCCTAGGGACTCAAATTTCAACATAGAATTGTGATTTCTAGCTGGTATTTAAGACTGTAAAGAGAGATACCAGCAGCTGGACTGCTTTCGTTAGATGCAGTGAAGAACATTCCTTTGGTCAGTAGCTGTGTGGAGTGTCATGGGTATCAGGATAGTTCTTTCTCTCCAAATGCATACATGCTCACCAACTTGCCTGTAAGTAGCAACAGAGCCAGGAGCTGGGGGGTAATTACTGGAGAATAAAAACTCTCCTTCTCTGGATTAGGTTCCCAGGAATGCTTCATGGGGATTTTCCTTTTGGCTGGTGAGCAAGCAACCTTCTGTTTGTTTCAAGAGAAAAATGCAAATTTTACTTGATTTCTGATCTTGCTGCAAATATGGCTGGGATTGGGCAGTGGGATATGTTTGATACATCTGAAGCTTTATATCACAATGTATTTATTTGAAGACTCATTTTGTGAGTACATTCCCAATTCAGTATACCAACTTAGCCCCTAACTTTCCTAAGGGAAAAATATAAACAAAACATGATGTTTATTACATGGTAGAAATACAATACCATACAACTGGCTAAATGGAAGCTACCTTTGCTACTACTATTTCTGTTTGTGAGCCCATTTCAAAATATAGCTTAGATTTACTAGCTTTCCATATGTACTGTTGTATAACAATAGCAGTAGCAATGAAAACACAAGAAAATAGGGATAAAAGATCTGTTTAATTTATTTTACTTAAATGGTAGGTTGACAGAGCTAGAGCAAGAGTGAGAGTACGAGAGAGAGAGAGAGAGAGAGAGAGAGAAAATCTTCCATCCAGTCTTTTACTTCCCAGATGGCTGCAACAGATAGGACTTGGTTAGTCCAAATTTAGGAGTCAGGAGTTCCATCCTGGTCTCCCACATGGATGGAAAGGACCCAAGTCCTTGGGCCATCCTCTACTGCCCTCCTGGGTGTATTAACAGGAAGGTGGATCTGAAGTACAGCACTCAGGATTTGAACTGCTGCTCTGATATAGGATGCCTGCATGGCAAGTGATGGCTTGTGCCATATGCTGGCTCTGAAAAGAGACGAAACCAAACCAAACCTTTAATAAAACCATTGCTTATATTACTGCTGAACTAGGGTCTTTTTACTTGTCTGTCGCTTTATTTAACTGAGCATTAAGCCCTTGACTGAAGTGCTAATTAAAATATGTTATCTCAAAAATTAAGAAAGAGGGAAAAAAGATAGCAAATGGGAAAGGAGGGAAGGTGTGAGGAGGGGAAAGATGGAAAGGAAGAAGGGAATATCATTATGTTCTTAAAATTGTTCCTATAAACTACACTAAATCTGTGCTCTTTCAACTAATATTACATTAACATGAAAAAATAATGTATCGGGAAAAAATCTTTCTGTATTAGAAGGGAATTCATAAGTTATTTAGGTCAGCTGCTTTATTTCACAGGCAAACAATGGAAGTCCATACAGATAACTCACATGGCCATGGTTACTAGGAAATAGAAGGTGAGGATCTATATCTGAGGATAAATCTACTCTACTTCTTATTGGGTCCATGGCCATGCAAATGATTTAGAAATATAGAGCTTGAAGGCTGAGGGCAAGGAGAATTTGTGGTTTCTGATACAGGGTCACCGTGGAAAAAAATGTAACTGAGACAATATTGACTTACAAATCCTCTGTCAATGAATTCTTATCAAATGGCTATTGCTTTATCTCCCTCCTTTCCTTCCCTTCCCTTCCCTTCCCTTCCCTTCCCTTCCCTTCCCTTCCCTTCCCTTCCCTTCGCTTCGCTTCGCTTCGCTTCGCTTCGCTTAGTAGCTGCCTTTAATCCTACTCACTATATGCTAGCACAATTTCATCTGTTACACATACTGACAGGATTATTATTATGATGTTAGTTTAAAAAATAGTATAATTAAATGTTTTCAACTAATGTGATCACTTAGGCAAAGCAATCAAGTGAATCATGTGGATTCAGGATCTACTTAGGAACCTGGCAACTTCCAAACAGTATTTATGTTTGCTGTACTATTAATAAATAGAGAGCTCTGTTAGTTTTGGGCACTAATTTTTACAATGGCAATGGAAAATTAATTGTGAAATGATAGTGATGGACAGTGTGTTGATTTTATAATGTAACAAAAATTTGACATTCCTCCCATTGAAAGATGGGGTTTATGCTTTGGATTATGGTGATCTTGCCAGTACTTTAACTGGTAAAATATAGAGGGCATGATGCTGTTTCTGAAGTGAGGTCCTAGAAGATTATGCGGCTTTTCCTTGTTTGAGGTAGTACCCTCTTCAAATCAGAGCTGCCCCATCAGAAAACAGCAACTCTGAGGGTGCCCCACCATGAGGAACACTAAGCCACATAGTGAGGCTGCATGTCCCAGATGACCTCAGCCTGTAAGTCATCCCAGCTCTGACGCCAACTTTGTGAGTGTGGAAACTTCCAGGTGATTCCTTCACTCAGGGCTATGATTCAGCCCCTGTTGCTTGAGTATCTTCAGTTGAATCCCTAGATACAATGGAGCTGAATTTCTGATGCACAGTATACATGAGAAAATAAAATGGTTAATTTCTCACGTGACTAAATTTCAGGATGGCTTTTTATGCAGAAGAGAACTGAAGCCAATTGGTAGCTGGAGAGCTGGCAGCCAGTTGATGGAGACAGATTTTATTCCTGGAGAAGAAGAAAAATCACCCCAGTTGATTTAGAGACATCTAAAAATGTTTTTTTCTCATTGCAGAAAAGTTAATTTTTTAGGCTTTTGTTATATTAGCAGAGAACATGCTAATCAGAAGAACAAAATATTGCAAACGAATGTGAGCATGGAAAAGCAGACTTTCCATGGCAACGGAGATGAAGTCTTGTTTTTAAAGTTCACACTGAAAGCAAAACAAACTCACAGCCAGTCCTCATCATCTTGAGTTGATTTATATATAGTTCCCTTGCTTTTAATAATCTTTCATGCTATAAATATACTATTTCTGAATTTAGTGTTCATATATGCTGATTCCTTGATTGTACTGAAGAGAATTTGAGTATCCATAGTAGATATTCCATAAAGTGTTTGAAATACAGAAGCATTTTCATAAATTTTGTTACTAAAGCAGTATGTATATATATATGTATATATATATATACACACACACACACACACACACATATAAGGACATTATATTTCCCATTATAATATCTTAAGTTTTCTTACTGGTCTTATAACAGGTTGCCATTTTTTTTTTTTTTTTTTGAAAAGGCAGAGTTAGACAGTGAAAGAGAGAGACAGAGAGAAAGGTCTTCCCTTTCCACGGGTTCACCCACAAAGTGGCCGCTGCAGCTGGCGCATTGTGGCCTCTGCACTGTGCAGATCTGAAGCCGGGAGCCAGGTGCTGCCTCCTGGTCTCCCATGCAGGTGCAGGGAGGGCCCAAGGACCTGCGCCATCCTCCACTGCACTCCTGGGCCACAGCAGAGAGCTGGACTGGAAGAGGAGCCACCGGGACAGAATCCGGCGCCCCAGCCCCAGCCGGGACTAGAACCCCGGGGTGCCGGCGCTGCAGGCAGAGAATTAGTCTAGTGAGCTGCGGCGCCGGCCAACAGGTTGCCATTTAAAAAGAACAAAACACTGTACACTCTTCAATTCAGATGTAAGACTATCTTAAAAACATTTCAAGTATGAAGAAGGTAAATCTTGAAATAGCAAAATAACAAGTTATGTTTGATACCAGACCAAACATATGTTAGATTATAACTCAAAAAACTGCATTTTCTATAATTAACAGACATATATATTTTGGGAGAGAAATGCAAGGGTTTTAGTGGTACTGGGTTAAGAAGATCCTTAATATGTCAGCTGACCATTGAATTTTTTAGAAAACTTTTATTTAATAAATATAAATCTCCAAAGTACAACTTTTGGATTATAGTGGCTTTTTCTCCCGTAACCTACCTCCCACCCACAACCATCCCATCTCCCACTCCCTCTCCCATCGCATTCTTCATCATGATTCATTTTCAATTATCTTTATATACAGAAGATCAACTTAATATATACTAAGTAAAGATTTCAACAGTTTGTACCCACACAAACACACAAAGTATAAAGTACTGCTTGAAGACTAGTTTTACTGTTAATTCTCATAGTACAACACATTAAGGACAGAGATCCTACAAGGGGTGGAAGTGCACAGTGACTCCTGTTGTTGATTTAACAATCGACACTTTTATTTATGATGTCAGTAATCACCCGAGGCTCTTGTCATGAGCTTCCAAGGCTATGGAAACCTTATTTAGACAAGGCCATAATCAAAGTGGAAGTTCTCTCCTCCCTTCAGAGAAAGGTACCTCCTTCTTTGATGGCCAACAATTAATTTCTATCAAAATTTGCCAATAACACCTGTAATTTTATTTTTGACAGGCAGAGTGGACAGTGAGAGAGAGACAGAGAGAAAGGTCTTCCTTTGCCGTTGGTTCACCCTCCAATGGCCGCCGCGGTTGGCGCGCTGTGGCCGGCGCACCGCGCTGATCCGATGGCAGGAGCCAGGAGCCAGGTGCTTTTCCTGGTCTCCCATGGGGTGCAGGGCCCAAGCACCTGGGCCATCCTCCACTGCACTCCCGGGCCACAGCAGAGGGCTGGCCTGGAAGAGGGGCAACCGGGACAGAATCCGGCGCCCCAACCGGGACTAGAACCCGGTGTGCCGGCGCCACTAGGCGGAGGATTAGCCTAGTGAGCCGCGGCGCCGGCCCAACACCTGTAATTTTAAAAACACTCATCTTAACTGTCCTCTCTGTTAAAAGTTTGTATTTTTATAGGAATTAATGGGATCTCTTAACAAAAGACATAGCATAATAGAACTCTTTTAACAACTCCAAAAATATTTATGTTTCTGGAAATAAAGATTAGATTTCTGTTTGTGAATATTTGAATATTCTTATTCACAAATATTCACTCCTGCATATATCTAGCTGAGTATTTGTAAGCATCATAATACTTGTAAGGAAACTGTTCAGGTAGGAAGGAAATTTTTTGCTTGAAAGAAGAGTGATGTTAGCCTCAGAAATGAAATTATTATTTGAGACCCCATGTCCATGAAACTTATCAGCCACCTGATATTTTATCATTTTTATTTATGGAATCATTATCGTACTCAGCTACAAATCTTCTGCTACAAAACTGTTTCTAGTTTGAAGATTACTTTTTGAGATTCGGAAAGGAAATATTAAAAAGTCAAAAGGGAATAGGAATCACATCCTGATGCATGTGTCCATACATGATATATGTATGTGTACACATGTTTGTCTATACAGACATACATGGTTGTCTGAACTTGTATTTTTTATTGGAGATTCAGGAAATGTTGTGGTAGGCAGAAATCAAAGATGACCCTTTGTGGGGAGCAACTGGGAGCAACTCGGACTAGACTAAGTTACTGGAATTAAGACTTACTCTATGCATCTGCTCTCCCACAATATGGTGCTGGGAGAGGAGGAAACAGCTTCTACACAGCTGCCTCCAGTTCAACCAATAAACTGTAGGACCTGCTCCTGATTGGAGGAGAGCAGCGTACTCAGCGTGTGGGTAGCAGAGCATGGATTGGTGGAGAGGACTATATAGGAGGAGAGAGACGGCATGGTGGTGTGGGTTGGTTGGAGAGTGCGTTGGAGAGTTCGCGGGGAAGTTCGTTGCTTTGTTCTTTCTCATTTCTCTCTACTCATTCTTGCTTTGGGAGTTCACTGTTTACTTATTCTTACTTTACTATAGAAAGGACTTGTAAAAAAGGGGAACAACAAGCGTCCGGTCCGGTGCGGCTCCTCCGCGTGCGGAGGAGCAGCAACCCTTCAAATCCCTTTCCCTATGGGAATCTGATGGATTTTTCTCCCTTGTTTGGGGTGTTGTTTGGCACAGCTGACTCTGAGAAAGGGAGACTTAATGTATGGGCTTGACTGCAGGGAGTGACACTCCAAGGAATGAAGCATCCTCTAGACTCTACAGCCTCCAGGCTAACAGTTGGCCAGGAAAAGGGGAACTCTGTCTCTCAACCCAGAGAGCTTGGATTCTGCAAATGAATGAGCTTGCAAGCAGATTTTCCCTGAGGTTCCTGATAAACATTCAATCCTGAGAATTTTTAGCCCTGGGCAGAGAACCCAGCCCAAACTATGTTGGGCTTTCTTCAGAACTCTGAGCTAGTAAATGGGTGTTGGTTAAATCTCTAAATTTATAGCAATTTGTTGTGCAGTGCTAGAAAATTAAAACAAATGTGCATTTACCAAGGGTCACTTTTGAAAGTCAGCATTCAGGTTGGAAATCTATTGACCAAAGTGGTTTCATTTCTCTGCTCTTTTGCCTGCCTTGGAAGGGATCAGAATGTGGAACAAAGAGAAGCAGAATCACAGTAAACCCTTCTCTTCTGACATGTTAGTGTGTGTGATGTCTTCTCAGTAAAGACTGAAAACAATCTTTAAATTTCCTTCTTCATTATGGTCCTTTGGATTGAATTCTGTGAAGTTGTCACAATGAACACTCTTTGCTGTCTTTGTTGCCATCAAGGGCTTTAGGATAATTTGGTGGCACTCCTCTGAGATCCCTGAAATAAAATAGAATTTTGAATAAAAGAAAATCTTGTTTAAGAACATACCTGTAGTGAGAGATATTGTGAGAAGAGCTAGGAAAGAAATGAACCTAGGAAGTTACTATATTTTTTCTTCAGATATTCTCATAGTTGAATTGTTTGTCCTATGTGTTTACTGTTCAGTTTATCTGAAGGATTGATTTATATTTAAAAAAAAGTAACCCAAACAGAAATTATATATATATATATGTTTATATATATAATTTTTGCTGCTTAAATTGTATTATGGAAAATTGAAACTCTGATTTTTGTTAAATGAATTAGGCAAACTTTTTAAAAATAGACAGAATCATATATCATTTAACACAACAAACTTCTACTTAATTATGGCCTAAAAGTCTGCTTAGGTTTTTTATCCCTATAGAACTTTAGAAGAAAGATTGTTCAGAATCATATAGTAAAACAATCTTTCCACAGACTCCATTTGTAATTCTCTCAGTACTTCTTAGACATCAACTGAAGTGTAAAGGGAGTTTTCATAATTCAAAATCTACTTAACTGTGCAAAGGAAGAACTCCCACCTTTTATTTAGAATTGATTAATCTGAAGCATAATGACATCCTAAAATGAAAATATTATGAAAAAGCATAATAGAACTCTATAAATGCCTGGTTCAAGTAATGGACACACTCAAGTAAAAATCATGTGTTCATGGATTTTTAACAGTATTTAGTGGTGTCTATTTGTGAAAAAAATACTTTGATGTTGAATTATATAAAATCTAATGGATTTGGTTATAGGAAATAACAAATTTTATTTATTTGAACAACAGAGCTTAAAGATAGAAGTCTAGAGAGAGAGAGGTCTTCTGTCCTCTGGTTAACTCCCCTAACAGCCACATTGGCCAGAGCTGAGCTGATCTGAAGTCAGGAGCTTCCTCTAGGTCTCCAACATGGGTGCAGGGGCCCAAGCACTTGGGCCATCCTCCCCTGCTTTCCCAGGAACACTAGTAGGGAGCTGGATCAGAGCTGGAGCAGCCTGGACTCCAACTGGAGCTCATATGAGATGCCAGCACTGCAGGCTTGGGCCTTAACCCACTGTGCCACAGTGCCAGCCCCAGAAATAACAACTCTGAAGCCACTAATAACAAATGTTATTCCCCCAACACCCAAAGAATTGCAATCTTCTCATTAGTAAAACTGTACTACAAAATCATACTCAATTATTACACCTTAATTTGTGTCAGTTAAAATTTATCAATTTGGTTTTTTTTTCAATATATAAGTATTTGTATAATATCCGTGATTTTGCCACATGGTCCACAGTACCTAATTTACTATATGACCAATTACAGAATAAGGGTTCCAACTCCATGTACAGGATTGTCTTTGATCTGGCCCCTGCATCCCTCTTCAGTCTTCTCTGACATCACTTCCTCCTCACTCATTCATCCCCAGCCACACTTGTGCTTCTTCCATTTGCCATGGCAAATGCTTTGTCTTCACTCTGCTAAAATCTGTGCCTTCTAGTAGTCTTTGTTTAAATGCTATTTCCATAAAGAAGTCGTTTGTGGCCTACTCTTGACCCTTTGTTGATGGACACCAAGGTGGATTCCATATCTTAGCTATTGTGAATTGAGCTGCAATAAAGATGGGGTACAGATAACTCTTTCGTAATCTGTTTTCATTTTGTTTGGGTAAACTTCAAGGATTGGGATGGCTGGGTTATATGTAGACCTATTTTCATATTTCTGAGGAATCTCCATACTGTCCTCCACAATGGTTGTACTAGCTTACATTCCCACCAACAGTGTATTATCTTTTCTCCCCACATCCTCATTAGCATTAATTTTTTATGATACCCATTCTAACTGGGGTGAGATAAAATCTCATTCTGAGTTTTTATTTGCATTTCCTTGATGGATAGTGATCATCAACATTTTTTCATGTGTCTGTTGGCCATTTGAATTTCATCCTTTGAAAAATGCCTGTTCATATAATTTGCCCATTTCTTAACTGGATTGTTTCTTTTGTTATTGTACATCACCTGAGATATTTTTTAAAAATGTGTTCTTTCCTCTGACCTTGACAAATACACCCTTGTAACAATCAAGAGGACTAGTTTCACATTCAGAATTTTTGCACTCTGTGGATTTTCCCCCTGGAACATGGGAGCACATAACAACCATATTTATTTCCCAATGGGTAATTTATGCCTTGTGTGTAGACACCAGTTTTCCTGTCCAAGTGTGATGTGCACCACTACAAATAACCAGTCCTTGACTACACTTCCCAAGGATGATGCACCTGTACATACCTGAGACACAATTTGTCCCTGAGACTATAATTTGAAGAATCTCATGGAACCCCTAACAGCTGTTGGAACACAGGATTCCAGGACCCCAGAAAGTCTAGAGTGAACATTTTCTGTGAAGGAGGAATAAAAATTTTCTGTAAAGTTCAAGATAATAAATAGTTTAGGCTTTGCAGGCCATTCAGTCTCTGTCACAAGTACTTAGCTCTGCTGTTAAAGTGTGAAAGTGGTCACAGATAATATATAAATTAATGGACATGGCTATATTCCAGTATAACTTTATTTATGACCACATATGGCTTAGAAACACAACAAGCTCCAGCTTATAGAATTAACATCCCATAAACTCTTGGGATCCTTGACACTGAGTGAAGCATAGCAGATAAAATCCATGCAGACCTGGGAATTCCTCTGGAAAATATCAGCTGTCACTTCGGGGTGGTATGAGGCCCAGCCCATATGCACTGGTTTGCTAACACTTGGTTGAGAAGAATGAAATGCCAGTGCCAATGACAGGAAAACATATCTTTAGTTATTTGTAACAAGTAAAGAAGAAAATGAAGGGCAGGCGTGGGGGGGAGGAGAACACGACATCTATCAGTGTCAACCAGAGATTCCCCAAGGAATAACGATACTTTTTTGGGAATAGTAGAGCCCTTTCATGGGAGTAAATGTGACATAGTAAACTAGAAGCTTATTCAATGAGGTTGAAGTAAAGGGAAGTTTAAAAAAAAAAAAAAATGAGGAGGCCAGTGCCGCAGCTCAATAGGCTAATCCTCCGCCTGTGGCGCTGGCACACCAGGTTCTGGTTCCGGTCGGGGCGCTGAATTCTGTCCCAGTTGCTCCTCTTCCAGTCCAGCTCTCTGCTGTGGCCCGGGAGTGCAGTGGAGGATGGCCCATGTCCTTGGGCCTTGCACCCACATGGGAGAGCAGGAGAAGCACCTGGCTCCTGGCTTCGGATCAGCACGGTGTGCCGACTGCAGCGCACTGCTGGAGTAGCCATTGCGGGGTGAACCAACAGAAGGGGAAGACCTTTCTCTCTGTCTCTCTCTCACTGTCCACTCTGCCTGTCAAAAAAAATTTTTAAAAAATGAGGAGAATTAGGAAACAGTAATCTGTGACCATAAGGGTTAATAACAAGGCTGATATGTGAGGTTGAAACTGCAGTTTCTGAGCAGATGTCCTTGCAGGAGTATTTTTTGTGTAAGGTTGTGGTGACCTTTGTTCAAGTCTGTGGTCTGGGCAGAGTCTTTTATGATAATTACTTTCATGTATGAGATAATGATAATTTCATGTATGAAATGTATGAGAATCTTTCCTTCATAGTTTCCTGGCTTTATGCATTTATTCTTTTGTTAGAGTTGACACAAGTGACTGTTACGATTCTGACAAATTTTATATTAGCAATAGACAATGCTATAGTTCAGAATTTACAAAAAATGTATTATTGTATGTAGAGATGATTGATGGTGGCTTGGACCAGGTAACTAGAGTGGGAGTTAGTGAAAATGGTCAGACTTGATATAATTTGCAGGTAAATGGTATTTATCTTTATTTTTTAAAGATTTATTTTTATTTATTTGAAAGGCAGAATTACAAAAAGCTAGCGAGATCTTCCATCTGTTGGTTCACTTCCCAAATGGCCACAATAGCCAGGGCTGGGCTGGGCCTTGCTGAAGCCAGGAGCCTGGAGTTTCTTCTGGGTCTCCCACACGGATATAGGGCCCCAAAGACTTGGGCCATCTTCTACTGCTTTCCCAGTCACATTAGCAGGGGACTGGATTGGAAGCAGAACAGCCGGATCTTGAACCGGTCCCTTATGGGATGACAGTGTTGCAAGCACAGGCATAACCTACTACACCATAATGTAGGCCCCCAATTCTGGGAGATCTTACAGTCACTTTATGATTTCTTGCCATGGAGTCTGTATTAGCTTCTGGGACTTCATAATAAAGTAGCACACACTGTGTGGCTTAAAACCAAAGAAACATCATATACAATGCCGGAGGCTAGAAATATCATAAAAGTATTGCCCAGGTCATGCTTTCTTGGTAGTTTTCAGAAGGCTTTCCTTGACTATTTTTGCATCTGGTAGTGTCTAGTAGTATTAGGCATTTCTTGACTTGTAGGTGTCAATCAGTCCAGTCTCTGCCTTCATCATCACATGGTGTTCTACCTGTGTCTGTGTCATGTATTCTCTTCTTAAATGGACACTGTCATATTGAATTTAGGATGTTCTTCCACTCCACTTTTTGTATGATTTTATTTTAACTTGGTTCCATCTACAAAGATCCTATTTTCAAATAAGGTTATAATTCTTGGTACTCGGGGTTAGGATTTGAATGTATTTTGGGGGGGACATAATCCAGTTAATAATAGGATCCATATCTGGACTGTGACTTATGAAGCTTTTGAAATCTGTTTCCATACACGACTTCCTGTTTCAGAGGTGGAGCCCAACACTTTCATTAGACTTGAATGTGTCTGGACTACAGCAAATCAAATAGGTAATTTAATTCCCCCCTTTCAGAATGTCTGAGCTTGAAAGAGGTCGAGTGGCTTGAAGATGCTCTTGACTGTGTTGTGGTAGACCTAGGGGCAAGTATCACCTGACTCTTTTCCAGAGTCATCCCGTAGGTCTTTTGCTTGGTGGTCACATGAAATGACTAATAATACAAAGAGATGCTCTATTATCTCACAGCAAAACAGGCATGAATTTCATGTGTCTGGCCTGCCTTTTAGTGTTCTGAATGTGACTTTTTTCATGGGTGGGGTTTTACATAATCCATGGTAACAAACAGTGGAATTGTAAAGAGCTGCGCATCAAGCCTGGCACATCTTAGAATGACTGATATACTTTGTCATGCTGGTGTAGAAAGAATCTTGAAACGTTCATGGCAAATGTGTATTATGAAAAAAACCTGTGTATAGATTACAAATTATTTTGCACCAAAGTAGATTTATCCTTCACTTCATTTTTCCATGAACTTTCGACGGTCTCCCTGTATACAGTTTGGAAATGCACATGGAGCTCTTCTGAATCTTATTCGGTTCATGGGGTGATAGGAGAAGACACAGCTGTGCTCTAAGGTGATATGAGCATTAGAATATTATGGGAGAGAGACAAGATCCAGGAAACAAGAGATAGTTTAATGAGGTTGATTGTTTAAAAAAATCCTTTTTGTCCCTTTTTAGTTAAAGGACCTTCTACTTCCATTGCAACCACATTATTGCTTCATTCAGTTCTCTCCCTGGCTTACTGACAGCATGTGCTGCTGTGATGGTGACGGCCCCTTCCTGCTTCATGGTCTCCACACTCCTGCATGCTGGTGTGTCTCTCACACACTTGCACAAAAGGCTGTGTCTTGGGCTCCTCAGAATAAAGTTGCCTTCTCTTCTCGTGGCCAAAAAGCCACACCTGCACTTGATTTGTAACAAATAAAGAAGAAAATGAAAAGAAGAGCAAAAGCAGGAACATGACATTTATTGCAAGTAAGCAATGTTGCAGGCTAGCACTGATTGAGGTAGAAAAATGTTATTATTCAGTGGTTTTGCTTTTCTGATTTTGTAGTTGAAAATACAGCCTTTTTCTTCTTCTTTTTTTGTTTTTCTCTTTCCAGGTAAATTGTATAAATTGGCTGAAAATACCTAGTAGATGGCAGAACTATAATTCACTTTTTAAAACTTCTAGCAAAGAATTGTAATTTTACTAATGTCTTTCTTTTTTACAAAGAAAGAGAAGAAATGATTTTTCAAAATAATAAGAGTGCTCCATAGAAACAACTCTTTAAGACCTTGTTATTTCAATTTATTATAATTACTGATCAAAGAATCACTCCTTAGTTATATTTGTCCAATGTAACTGTCTTAGACCACCCTAAAATCACTTCAATTTCTTTTTCTTTACTATTAGAAAATTACGGGGCCTTTAACCTACTGAGAAAATCCCAAAACCATCACAGGAGCACTCTCTTGATTAGACTCCCTGCCACTAAAACAGACTTCTGTGCTCAGCCTTCCTCCCGTCTTTGTGATCTTGTCTTCAGAGAAGCCTTTACCCAGCAAATCTAATCCCTGGTAATTGGCGTCCCCTGGTCTCCTGGAGAACTGCTACAATCAGTCCTTCCTTCCCTGAAGCCTCATTTCCTTTGCTCTGAGGACTATTTCCCTTCATTGTATAAACATACTTAAGTCTTTTTTCTTCTTATTTAATATAAATTCTTCTGTTTACTTCTTGCTGTCTTAATATGTGTGTATTTCATAGGTACATTTCATAAAAAAAGACGATAAATCACTTTGTGCTCTTTATTTACATTTGTGTAGCATTCATTATCCACATCATGCACTACACTCTATCCATCCACTACAAATCACTTTCTGTATAGTCATTAGCAGTCTCCAAATAACACAGCCCATGCTTTTTATTTCTGTACTTTTTTTTAATTTTCATTTTAATTGAAAGGGAGAGAGAGAGAGAGAGAATGATTGAATGTTTGTTCATTGCTTGTTCACTATCCATCTCTCCTTATGGTGGGGTGAGATTAGGAGTCCCGGCTCCCATGTGGCCCCTGTAAAACCACGTGGGCCTCCTCTTTGCTGTGTGGTGGTAAAGCCTGACTCCTCACTGGGTCACCTCTGACATAACCCTTTTCATGCCTCTGATTCTCCATGTGGCCTCCGTCAATGGCAGATTGGGTCTTTTGACATCTCCTTAGCTTCCCCTTCTGCTTCATTTCTCAGAGGTTTGCTTTTTTTTTTTTTTTGCCTTCTGCTGCTTCTTGTGTGACTGTATTGGGCAAGCCTGGACTGGCCAGGATCATTTCTCCATGTTATGGTCAGCAGATTCAGAACCTCAATTTATATATAAGAAATTTGTGAAAGGCATAAAAGTGACACTAACAAGGTAGAGAAATAATTTTTCAAAATGTTCCATGAAAAAATCATGGAAATGAAGTCTAGGAAGTACTATTCCATTATCCACACCTCAGAAATACACAGCATGTGTGCTAGTTAGGGTCTTTGATGGTCCGTACTATCGCAAGTATCTGTAACATCTTAGTGGTTCAACATTAGCAAGGGTTCACTCTAGTTATAATATGATTAGATGTTTGGAAAGTGAGCCTCCATGTGGTGATTTCTTTTTAATTTTCATTTTTAATTTATTTTTAACAGTTTCAATATAGTTTGTTGATGCGATCCTAAGACTATAGTGAAGTTCCCTTCCCTCTCCCCCTCTAAGCTGTACTTCCTTCCATTTTATGTTGCCTTCATCTTGTACAGCTTCCTTGGAATTCTCTAACAGGCATTCTATGTTCAGCTCCCCAAGGATGAGAGAGTAAAGAAAATGAAGTGAGTCATTTGATATTAAGAGCTACAAATGTCAGTATCATTTTCCCACATTCTGTTGGACAGAATCAGCCACAGGTCTTAAACTTAAAAATAAGGCACCTGCTGCAATTCCATTTCCCGTGGTTCTCCTGAGGCTTCAAAGTCTAAACAAACAGACCAAGAAAGGAAAAGAAGGAAAGAAATGTGGGCATTGAATATGAAGATAAAAAAGCAGTGAAGAAAGCACCTATCCAGTGTCTGCTGTGTAACTTTAAAGTTCAGAAGTGAAATAGTGGAACAACTGTTTAACTTGGCTTGGTTTTGTGTTTTCCAAACTTAAAGATTATTAGTTTGGGCAATGGATTCTCCAACAGTTTTCTTCAAAATTCTCTTCAAAAATTATAATTTAATGATTGGAAAAGAAGTATTTCTAGTTATTTTAGAAGAAGCACTATGTTCCTAAAGTTGTATTTATGAAATGAAATGTTTGTATTACTTAAATAAAAGGTTTCAGGGAAAATTTTTTTGACATATTGGTAATTGTTACTGTAATTAGGAGTATAATGACTCATTATCAACCCCTATAGCTAAGACAGATATGAAATACACATGTATTTGAAGAATAAAATTTGTTGTAGTATCCAGCTGGAGGCAGGGTGATGAATGATCTTTGTTAGTTCCAGACTCATAGAGCAAACCTGCTAGGAGTTCCGGTTGTACTAATTAACATTTAGCCCAAGTTTAAGGATAAGGGCAAGACATGAGTGCTTTATACTCTAGAAGCCATCTGAGAAATATGGCTAATATGTATACAGGAAATATAGATTCTTCCAGAACTAGGGAATCCTTCTTCCATCAGTTTGTGTCATCATACTGAGATGGACAGATACAGAGGTTAATGATGTTTTCTGTGCAGGGATTTAGTGACTTACATATCAAAGTAACTTCCTTATTTCTGTCATGAAACAAACTCTATAAAAAGTAAGGGAGGAAATCCTGTTAAGGTGGGTGGTAAAAATACCATTTGAAATGCTAAAGTGATCAGGTCAAGTGTTAAAGTGATCATATAGATAGGATTAAGTGTTAAAGTGATCATATAAATAGGATCACGTTTCTGGTAATAATAGAATTAAAAAGCAAGAATGTTCCAACATGGGAAGCAGCCCACACAGCAGACTTGGTAGAATGACAGTTGCTTTAAGTAGCACTCTGACCTCAGAATCAGCTGTTAAAGCATTCTGGACTGGCTGAAAAGTCCATGAGAGCATTTCAGGCATGGAAAACCAAGATATCATGGCAAAAAAGTTCTATATAAAGGATCTCTGTGGGTGAGACCCTAGTGGAAAGAAGTGGCCATCAAAGAAGGATGTACTTTTCTTTGAAGGGAGGAGAGAACTTTCACTTTGCTTATGGCCTTTCTAAATAATGACAGAGATTGTGGATTCAGAAGGCTTTCATAGCCTAGGCAACTCATGTCAAGAGTCTTGGGTGGTCCCTGAAATCATATATAAGTGTTAATTGTTAAATTAACAACAGGATTTGCTGTACATTAACTTCTCATGCAGGACCTCTGTCTCAATGAGTTATATTAGAGTTAACTGTAAAACTTGTTCTCAATTTTTGTGTGTGTGTGTGTGCAAATTATTGAAATATTTATTCAATAAAGAGTTGGTCTTCTGTGTATAAAGTAATTGAAAATGAATCTTAGTAAAGAATGGGGCTGGGAACGGGAAAGAGAGAAGAAGAGGCAGGATGGGAGTGTTGGTGGGAGGGTGGGTATGGTGGAAAGAATCCCTATGTTCCTGGAGTTGTACTTATGAAATGCATGCAATTTATAATACTTAAATGGTTTCTTTTGGAATAAAAATGAAATAAAATAAAAATAAATTAATAAATTAATAAGTGAGGGTGGAACTATACCTGAGGGGCTAAGGACTTGTGGTCTTTCCCCAGTATATACAACTCCTCTCACTCAAAATGTGGTACCCTTGGGGCCAGTGCTATGGCTCAGCAGGTTAAAGCACCAGTCTGCAGTGCCAGCATTCCATATGGGCACCTGTTGAAGTCCCAGCTGGTCCTCTTCTGATCCAACTCTCTGTTGTTGCCTGGGAAAGCAGTAGAAGATGGCCCAAGTGTTAGGCCCCTGCCCCCATGTTGGGGACCCAGAAGAAGCTCCTTGCTCCTGGCTTCAGATCAGCTCAGCTCTGGCTGTTGCGGTCATTTAGGGAGTGAACCAGTGGAATGGAAGGCCTCTCTCTCTCTCTCTCTCTCTCTCTCTGGTTCTACCTATCTCTGTAATTCTGTCTTTTAAGTAAATAAAAATAATTATTTTAAAAAAATATGGTACCCAGATCAGCAGCAGCAACATCACCTAGGAGCTTATCATAAATGCTGAATATCAGGATATATATATATAGGTGATTCAGATTACAATTTGCAATGCAATAAGTTTCCCTGGTGATAGAATTACATGGGAAGTATGAGAATTCAATAGAGGTACATGCACACACATATACATGAGTTTTGGAAGTCTGATTCCTGAGCAATGCCCTCTACAGTTTACAGTAGGTCATCAGACAGCTAAGAGACCTACGTGTTCCTTATCTTGCAAATATCATCTGCCACCCATGTTCGATGCCAAGATGTTGAGGAGCTCCTCATGCTAGCACTGAGTGTTGCCTGCAGGTCACCCATACCTCTGGGGAATAAAAAGCAGAGTGGCCAGAGGAAGAGTTTCTGAGAACTGTAGGCTCAGTGCTCAGGCTGAGGGTGTGCTAGAGGTTGCAGACACTCTCGGTCTCATTGCTTTCTCTTTGCTTTTCTCTGGATAAACAGAGGATTTTGGTCTGCGACGTCAATCCAACTTCTTCAACAGGCACCAAATTAAAAAAAAAAAATAGAAAGGAGAGGGAAGGAATGAAGTGGATAATGGTCAAAAGTAAATATCAGACAAAGCAAACTCAGTGGTATAAATACTGCAATAAAAGGAAAGAGCATTGAAGGGGGAATGGGTTTTGCAGGCCTAAAACGTGGAGTGGAGTCACTGAACTAGCAAGTCCAGTGACCTCAACTCTCAAAAGAAGAAAAAAAATTCAGCCTGTGATTTCTAATAATTAACCCTTCAGATGATTCTTTTATTTTGAATTTTATGTTACTATAGATCAGATACAATTTTTTTCTTAGATGTTAATGTTAAGTTTTATGAACCAGTTTATGTCAAGTTGAATAGTGGGTTTTTAAAATTTGTGCACCAAATGAATTATGGCTGCTTCAGTACATAAAATAATATAAATCTTTTGTCATGGATACAAGTAGCAATAGATTGCATCCAAGAACTCAGTAATTGATTTCACATCCTGTACTCCCACCAGCTACTTCATCATCACTTCTCTTGTCTTCACCTATGCATTCAACTCTTTTATTTCTTTTATTTGAAGGGGGAGGGAGAGAGCTCTCCTATCTGTCTGCAGATTCATTCTTCAAATGTCCACAATATCAAGGCCAGGCCAAAGCCAAGAACTGGAAATTAATCCAGGTCTCCTATGTGGGTAGCAGAGACCCAACTATTTGAGCCATCAGCTGCTGCATTAGCAGGAATCTGGTATCAGGAGTGGAGGCAGGACTCGGACCCAAGCATTCTGCTGTGGGATGCAGGTGTCTCAAGTGGTGAAATGCCTGCCCCTGTCAATGGTTTACATGATATTGCCTTGGTTAGTCCTCTCAACAGGTGGAAGAATTAGTATAATATTACATCTCACTGTTCACATAGTACTTTTCTCAAGAAAATCCAGTTATTGGATCCTTATAATCACAAACCAGAATTTTCTTTCAGAAGACTCTTGGATTATATGAGGATAGTTCACAAAGTTCATAGAAAATGTGTATCGTTCAAAAACTATACGTGATTCTCAAAATAACATCTTCTAAATCCATGTTTCCATTAATTTTTTGAAGTCTCCTCATAAATTATCATTGGAAAATTGCTATGTAAACATTTTTCAACATTAAAATTCTGTAATTGCATGATTTTTAATTTGCTTATTCTGTTGAACTCCCCACAGGTAAAATGGAGCAAATCCATTTTTATTTTAAACTTTCCTATTAAGACTTTTTCCCTGGAGCAAATGGGAGTTACTGGGTTTCTGTCCAGTAGAGACCAGTGGTGTGTTGTCTATGAGACTGGCCAATTTTATGCTTCAGAGGAAACCCTCCTCTCTGCTTCTGAGGTGAGGATTACTTCCCTCTACTGTCACCTTTATCCCTCTGCTCCTCTTCCAAATAGTCCTGGCTCATGATATTGCAGAAATTTATGACCCAAGGGACCAGTGTTTCAAGGTTAATGCAGTCAATTCTGACATTCTTGAAGAATTACCCATCTCTACACCAGAACAGTTGGTGCTGGTCAAACGTCAAACGTTCCTATGGCCATAAGCCTGCTTATTTTTTATTTCTTCTCTGCCTTTCGCACAAGAATAGGATTCTTTCTAGAGGCTGTTCATCATTGCTGTCTCAGAAATACAATAAGGAATATAAATAATATAAGAATGTTGCAGGAAATACGTGTTTACTTTCTTTTTTTTACTTAATACATACAGAAACTGCCCAAATATAGAGGCTCAGTACTACTGAGGAAGGATACACAAGGACAAAGAAATAAGAGCTCACAGTTCTGTGGATGATGAAAGAGATTAGAAATTCATAAAGCCATGCTTCTCAGGTTTTATTACTCCTCCAATTATTCATGGATCATGTCAAAATACAGGCCTTGATTTAGAAGTTCTATGGTGAGACTGGAGATTCTGCACTTCTACAAAGCCTGGCTTAGATGGTGTCAATGTCACTGGTGACCACACATTGAGCAGTCACACTTCAGATGCAGCCGAGAGGGAGGAAAAAGATGAGAAGAAAGCTGTATACTCAGATGGGCAAGGCAGCCTTGCTGCTCCCTGTGTGATCTGAAGACCAGCAGCAGTGCCCTGCAAGCTACGCTGGAGCCTGAGACCAAAGGAACAATGTGCCCTGTGTATACTTATTACCCTCCATGAGGGTCCTCCAAAAAGTTCATGGACAATGCAGTTCACAGGTGCTTAGTTTGGTGCAATTTTTTTGATATCCATGCTCAATTCTTTCATGGTACACATTTTTCACGAACTATTTGCAGACCATCCATATTTTAAACTAAGCAGAAAGTGGAAAATAAATCTTTACAATTGAAAAGCATTATGATAAAAAATAGGCGAGAATGTATGCTGTGGATTAATTGTGACAAATATATCATACTAATAATAGGGGAAGTTGAGGATACATAGGAACTCTTTGTACTATACAATTTTTGTTTTGTAAATTTAAAGCTGTTTCTAAACAAAAAGTAAAAAAAAATGCACTGTGGCATATAAAGGCTTGGCATGCTGGCTCTGTTCCCATGGCAATGGGGTCTTCAGAGTAGCACCTTCTGGAATCACCAATAAATAGGGATGATGATTCCTGTTACCAATTAATGCAGAATATTAATAAACAAATTAAATTTTTTGATATTTTAAAATTCTGTCTTTTAAGGAATCACTTTTGTTTTTAAAAATATTGCATTAAATTTTATGTTTTTGGTTACTAAGTTATTTTTATTTTATTTGAAAGGATGACAGACAAAGAGAGGGACAAAGATCAACCATATATTGGTTCACTCTAAATGCTCACAACAGCCAGGGCTGGGCCAGGCTGCAGCCAAGAACTCAATCTGGTTCTCTCATGTGGGTGGCAGAGACCAATACCCATGCACCATATTCTGCTTTCTCCCAATGCATTATCAGGAAGCTGGATCAGAAACAGAGAAGCCAGGATTTGAACCAGGCAGTCACATATAGGGTGCTGGCATCCCAAATGGGGATTTAACCCCTGTGCCAAACACACAGAGTTGATTACTGAGATTTTTATTGTCTCTTCAAATCTTTCGTTTGAGGAAAGAGCCTCTTACCAGATAGGAATATAAGCATCACCGGGGACCTTGTTAGAACCTCGGAATCTCAAACCCCATCCAGATTTATGGAGTCAGAATCTATATATCAACAAGATCTCAGAGTAATTTTTGAGCATGTTCAAAGTGGAGATGTATCTTTCAAAGTTCAGGCTTTCCATCTATAGTTCTCTCAATCTTTGTGTCTCACCTTATCTTGGAAGAAGACTTTGGTTTAACATTGAATTACCATGCCTGAGTTTCTCTGTTTCTCAAATGCAGATGGTCCTAAATTTCCTCTAAATTTACAATGTTTGTAGGAAGTATGTTTATGTAACAACTGTCTTTTACAAATAGATATGGGTTTTGCCTCCAATGCCGTGATGCCTTCCACCTCTGCTCTCAATCCAATTTTTAGTGCATGTGTTGCCAAAGCGAGCGCACACCTCTGCTCTCAATGTTGTGATGGACCTGTCACCTTCTGCCCTTCGTGCTGTGATTCTGCTTCTGCTGACTGTGTCTTTGAGGCGGTCTCCTAAAGGCATCAAATTAATCCAATTCCAGTGCAATCTGGGAATGTAATGATAATGGAAAATGACACAAGTATCTTTTCTCATGTCAATGATTTTGAGAATAGTTTGTAAAGGTGCTAAATTAAGTCTGTCTTTTGGGGAGTTTCAAAACTCCACCAGTTGTGCTTCTAGGCTGTGAGTTTCAAAAGAATTCATAAGAGTTTATAGGGTATTTTGATCAACAAAAATGATGGATACATGTTTGTGGCTGTTTTATGAATTGAAATTTCTTTGACTCTACTATCTTTCATGTTTCACTTACATGAAAAAATCTTTTGTTTGTTATGAAAAAGCAGTACACATTTTAGGTTGACTTTTGTTTAATGGTCTCCCTCACTGTTAAGCTTTGCTTAACATAACGTACAGCTGGGTGGTGTGGTGTTTGGGAAGTAAGGTGATGAGGATCTTTTTTTTCTGGTTAGTTATCGATCACTTTCTTGGCACTAAAAGCAGAAAATTTGTGATGAATTTAATAACTGGAGGCTGCAGTAGTTCTCAGTCAGAAGCAATACTGCCAGGTAACATATACCTGGGAATGTGTGGGAACCATATTTTTTTGTCACAGTAGGAAGCACTCTGGCATTTAGTGTGCAGGGGTCAGGGCTGCGAAACATCCTGTGTGTAGGGGACAGTGACCCTCAAGATAGAATTACCCCACCCAGTTGCAGACAGAGTCTAAGGTAGCCCCTGTTCCTTAGTGTTCATGCTCCAAAGTAATCCTGGCCTTGTGGGTGTGGGCGGGATATGTGCAGTGCCTCTTACCAGTAGAATACAGCAAGGTGGATAGGATGCATGCAGTTGTGTATTTGTGATTGTTATTAAACCTTGTAAAATTGGTTTTGCTTTGAACTCTCTTCCTGGATGGCTTTGATGAAACCTGTGACCTTTTTGTTGGCTGCCTATGGAGAGGACCATGTGCATAGTAAATGAAAACAGCCAGTGAGAAACTGAGACTCTCAGTCTGAAAACCCACAAGGAACTGCCTGCTGCTAACAACTTCATCAGCCTGAAAGGTCCTCCTTCCCTAGGTCAGCCTTAGAACGGAACACAGTCCTGGCTGGCACCATGGTTATTGTAGCTTTTGAGAGAAACAAGCTAAGTTATGCTGAAGCTCTTGACCCCACAATATTATGACAAGTAAATGTTTTGCTGTATTTTATTGGGTTGGTAGTAAATTTGTTACTAGGAAATACATAACTCACTCTCAGTTTTTCTATCCCTGGCTCTCTTTGCCTCTCAAATAAATAAATAAAAATTTATAAGAAATAGATGAGAAGTACACATCAAGTATCCCCAAACCCTTTAACTTATGTTGACTAAATTGATGAACTTTTTACTGACCTTTCTTGGCCCTGGCAGATTTGATGAATTTAAGCTCACTGGATCACTGCATACTTAACCATCATCTGACATCATGCGTGCCTGATTGATGGTCTTTTCATCACTGTGGCCTGGTGTATAGAGAAGAGTCCAGCATGTAAGAGGTGCTAGAAAACTTTGCTAACTGAGTGGTAGGTAAGCTCAAGCTGTAAGTGAGACTGGAACCCTGCAGGAGCACCCACTTGGCAGCCTGTGTTGAAGAGAAGCCTGAAAGGGAGAAAAAGGGAAGAGCCCCTAAACTGGGAAATGTTCAGATTGTAATTTCATGTGGCAAACAGTTTTGCAGCAGTATTTGTTTGCACTTTTTGTAGTTCTCAGCTGCTTATTTTTCATTATAGAATTAGTCAACTTTCCCCCATTCGATGACTTTCAGGAAAGTTCCCTGCATTTAAATGGGTGTTTGGTAGAGGGACTTGATGCTTCTGCCTCTTTTGTCTCATCTGGGCCTGACTCCAGAGGTGTAGGAGTGTAGCCAGTGTGGTGCCTCTGATCGCGTGGTAGATATTCCCACAGAACTTTATTTACTACAGGAAAGGGATAGTGTGGGGAGGAACTGACTATTTTGGGGTGTATAGGGCTAAAGTCAAAGAGACCCATATATATCCTCTTTTTCTTCAGGGCTCAACTGTGCACACACAGCAGCTCTCCCTTGTAAAGACTACTCTTCTAAGCCTTTTCTGTAGCTCAGTCTGGCTATGTGGTCCTGTTTGGCAGGTGGGATATGAACACATGTTGGACATCAGCATTTTTTAAAATTATTTATTTATTTGAAAGGCAGAGTTACAGAGAGGCAGAGGCAGAGAGAGAGAGAGAGAAAGTCTTCCATCTGCTGGTTCATTCCCCAGTTGGCTGCAATGGCTGCAGCTGCATCGATCTGAAGCCAGGATCCAGGAGCCTCTTCCAGGTCTCCCATGAGAGTGCAGGGGCCCAGACACCTGGGCCATCTTCTACTGTTTTCCCAAGCCATGGCAGAGAGCTGGATTGGAAGTGGAGCAGCTGGGACTTGAACTGGCACCCACATGGGATGCTGGTACCGCAGGTAGTGGCTTTACCAGCTATACCACAGCACGGGCCCTGGTCATCAGTATCGTGAGGAAGACGCTGCTGTGTTCTGAATGCTTGTGCACCTCCAAATTCCTACACCATCACCCACAATGTGATGGAGTTATGTGGAGCTCTGAGGAGGTAGTCAGTCATGAAAGTGGAGTCCATATAAACAGGATTAGTGTATTTATAATGGAGACTCAAGGCTGCTTGTTTGACCTGCCACATAGGGAAACAGTGAGAAGAGGTCATCTATTAACTGGAAGATGACATCTTCTAGCTCCTTACTCTTAAATTCCCAGCCTCCGAAACTGTCAGAAAAAAATTTATTTTGTTTACTGGCAATTTGGTAGATGGTATAGCAGCTCAAACATACTAAGACACTCCCTTGCTGCTTTTTCACTCAGTAAACAATGGAGCAGCTGCCTCAATGCAGAGATGGAGGCAGGAGTGCAGGAGAGCTGATCATGCGTATCTCTTCCTTGCTTTGCATTCATTCTGTGGCATCTTCCTGGTACCATGGATTCAGCCATACTGGCAATATTTATATCATAGAAAATGGTAAATCTACAAATAAAGAGTTTTGGTTTGCTTGTTTTAAACTTTTTTTTTAACTTTTATTTAATAAATATAAATTTCCAAATGATAACTTTTGGATTATAGCAGCTTTTCCGCCCATAACCTCCCTCCCACTTGCAACCATCCCATTTCCCACTCCTTCTCCCATTCCATTCACATCAAGGTTCATTTTCAATTATCTTTATATACAGAAGATTTACTTAGTATTTACTACGTGAAGATTTCAACAGTTTGCACCCACATAGACACACAAAGTACAGAGTATTATTTTAGTAGTAGTTTTACCATTAATTCACATAGTACAACACATTAAGGACAGAGATCCTACATGGGGAGTAAGTGCACAGTGACTCCTATTGTTGATTTAACAATTTACATTCTTATTTATGACATCAGTAATCACCCTAGGCTCTTGTCATGAGCTGCCAAGGCTATGGAAGCCTCTTGAGTTTGCCAACTCCAATCTTATTTAGACATAGCCATAGTCAAAGTGGAAGTTCTCTCCTCCCTTCAGAGAAAAGTACCTCCTTCTTTGATGGCCTGTTCTTTCCACTGGGATCTCACTCATAGAGATCTTTCATTTAGGTCATTTTTTTTTTTTTTTTGTTTTTTTTACCACAGTGTCTTGGCTTTCTATGCCTGCGAAACTCTCATGGACTTTTTAGCTGGATCCAAATGCCTAAAGGGCTAATTCTGAGGCCAGAGTGCTGTTTAGGACATCTACCATTCTATGAGTCTCCTGTGTATCCTGCTTCCCATGTTGGATAGTTCTCTGCTTTTTAATTCTATCAGTTAGTATTAGCAGACACTAGTCTTGTTTATGTGATCCCTTTGACACTTAATCCTATCTTTATGATCAATTGTGATCAAACTGATCACTTTGATTAGTGAGATGGCTTTGGTACATGTCACCTTGATGGGATTGAATTGAAATCCCCTGGCATGTTTCTAACTCTTTCATTAGGGGTAAGTCCGAGTGAGCATGTGCCAAATTGTACCTCTCCTTCTCTTATACCCACTCTTCTATTTAACAGGGATAATTTTTCAGTTAAATTTAAACACCTAAAAATAATTGTGTGTTAATTACAGAGTTCAACCAATAGGATTAACTAGAACAAAAAAAAATATACTAAAAGGGATAAAGTATTAAATTGTACATCAAAAGTCAGGACAAGAGCTGATCAAGTCACTGTTTCTCATAGTGTCCATTTCACTTCAACAGATTTCCTTTTAGGTGCTCAATTAGTTGTCACCAATCAGGGAGAACCTATATTTGTCCCTTTGGGACTGACTTATTTCACTCAGCCTGGTGTTTTCCAGCTTCCTCCATTTTGTTGCAAATGACCGGATTTCATTTTTTTTTAACTGCTGTTCCCACCACTCAATGAAGGTGATGTGTTAGAGATCCACTTTCTAGTCCAGAGTATTTCCCTGATTTGGACTGTTTGCCTCTGAACTATCACATGGATAAGGAATACCTTCTGTTTAGCCAGTGGGTGCTGGGTTCTATTTATTATAACTATTCAGCTTATACATTAGAGCAGGCCACATAATTCTGAGTGGAGGGCGTAATTGTCGGAGTTCCACCTTACTCACTCTGTCTCCATGTGAGCTTCTCACTCCTGTGAAAGGTGCTGCTCTGGTATTTTTGGGCATCTTACCTTTTTCCTCTTTCCTTTATAAAAGGGAACCATTTGACAAGTCTCAGATGTAGCAAAGTCCTGTAGAGTCAGCAGCCTGGTCTTCAGAGACAGGCAGGTCTTTCATGTGAAGGGCTGTGCCGGATCCTCTGGAAGCTGCTCCCGTTCCAGCCCACGGAGCTGACATGCCCTGATTCTAAGGGGGCTAAAAAGTAAAGGGAGAGCCTTTCCTGAAAATTCTTTTCTCTGCTGTTTTCTTAGTGTGTTAATAAATTTCCCACTTAGCAGACTTCTCTCATTTGTTATCCCTCACTGTTCAGCATAAATAGCAAAGCTTTCACCTCTACAGGGCTTTAAACTTTTCCGAGCAGTTTCCTAGATGCTGTTTTGTTGAACTTCTGAGGCAGCAGGGTGTGCGTTAGTCTGTCTCCTTTCAGGTGAATATATTGAAAACCTGATATAGTTCTCAAGTTCACACTGAGCAGGAGAGAAACTCACATCTCTAAATCTCAGTACTGTACAACAGAGATAACTGTATGCACTTTGAAACCACGAGGTTTGAGAGTAGACTTTTCACTGTCACTAATTGTGAGACTCAGAGCAAGTTGCTTACAGGGTCTAAGTTTCATTTTTCTCATTTGTAAAATCGGGTTAATAACAGTTATGTCTCCAGGCTTATTGTGACAATCGAGTGACATCTGGCATAGTATATTTATTTCATTGAGGTAGCACTCAGTGGATGTTTTTCATTGTTCTACCATGGACCTAGCGCTGAACAGGGATAGGCCACCTACATATTCTTCTTTTTCCAAATTTTGAGTCTCCATTGTATCCTAGTGTTACCTCTGGATTCATATTGTAGTTCCTGTATCTGCATACACTTTTGAAATGAGTTTCCACCCACCCAACAATACTTCCAAAAAGTATACTCCCACCTTCCCAGAAAAGGAGGCTAGAGAAGGGGCAAGGTCAAGGAGAAGGTTCTTTGAGATGCTTAGAAGTGATCAAACAGAATTAAAATACTGCAGGATTTTACTCAATACCCAATTCGCCTCCTCACATGTGATTTTAGCTTATTGTAGCATGCTTTTGATTCACTGCTCTGGTTAATTTCCCCTCAGCCATTTTTCTGTCATCAGCTCAGAAGAGAGGCTGCACATGCACCCCCTAACTCTTGGTAATGGCTCAAGGCTGATGCCTTCTCTGGAAAATTTCCCTCAGGTGACAGGAGTTACCTTGATCCCAGTGAAGCAATGATTGAGGTGGGGAATACAAAAGACAGGTCACTTTCCTTCAAGGTGGAATCATGAGTATGTGTGTTCCAGATCCTTTTTGTGGAATCAAACATATCTCTAGCCAAGACCACTTTCCACCTCTTCTCCCTTTTCTTTGCCTCACTCTCCTTCTTCTGTAGCATCCTGTGCGTAAGTACTCCTGTACATGTGAGTCTGCCTTAGGCCTCTACCCAGCGACAGCTTTGTTCACTTTTGATACAAAGGTGTAGGAATTCATCTCTATAATTTTCTTTGTAGGCATTGGAAACTTGATTTTCACTCTTGGTTTGGTCTTTTGTTTAATATTCCTGCTGAGAATGTGTTCTTTTAGCCTCCCGTCCTGAAGAAACCTATTCCTCCCAGTCCAGTGCCTTTATTAGGGCACTGTACTGTGGATATTCAGAGAGTTCATGGAAAATGTATACTAGATCCAATTATGCAGGAAAACCTGTGCATGGATTTCAAAACTATTTTGTACCAAAATAAACTTATATTAACTAGCCAATACATGTATGAACAGGATCTAGTTTGAGGCAGTAAGAAATATAAAACATCAGTTTGGAAAGGTACCTCTATCAAAACAACCTGGATTTTTCTAAAATTGAAGTAATAGTAAAGCATCTAATGTATAGTTTGGGTAAAAGAATGGTGAAATTATTGATGCTTTATGAAAAGTTTATGGAGGCAGTGCCCCCAGAGCAATCCATAGCTTATAAATGGATAATTCAAATAATCAAACTCATGAAGCATTTTGACAAAGATTGTATCAGCTGATGAAATGGCTTTGCCAGGACTGGCTTTCGAAGATGAAGAATATCATTTTAAGAAAGGATGAGACGATGTTGAAGATGAAGCTAAGGCACAATGGCAGACCATCCACACCAATTTGCAAAGAAAAATTAATCTTGTTCTTTTCCTAATTGAAGAAGATTATGATTAATAGAAGAAACAAGAGGCAATACCTAAACATCTTAATTGTTTCAGCTTACACAATTCTGATAGAAAAATTAAAGTGGTTTCATCTTGGTGGGTACCCAGAACAGCTGCAGACAAGAGCAGCGCTTTTAGTAGGGATTTTATAAAAGATCAAACTCATGAAGCATTTTGACAAAGATTGTATAAGTGGATGAAATGGCTTTGCCAGGACTAGCTTTTGAAGATGAAGAATATCACAGCCATGACTACCGAGAGGTAGAAGTGGTCCAGTCCAAGCAAAAGCAGACTGGTCAAGAGCAGAGGTCAAGACAACAGTTTTGTGGGAATGCTCAAGACAATTTAGTTGTTGAGTTTCTAGGGTGCCAAAGAATAATAGTGTTTGCAATATTAGAGAGTAACTTGAGAATGGTAGCCACAGCTTCTGCAGAAAAATACCTAGGAGTTTCACCTGACAATCTTCCTTTACCATGACAATGCTTTTGCTTCTTCTGGACATAAAACAAGGGCAGTCTTGTGACATTTTTGGTGGGAAATCATTAGACACTCACCTTGAAGTCTTGATTTGGTGCTTTTTGATTTTTTTGTTTTCTAATTTTAAAATATCTTCAAAGAGCACTCATATTTCTTTCCTTAAAAAACTGCTTTGTGGGTAAAATATCAGGAATTAATTTTTTATAGATGGACAAAATGACTGGTATGTGAAAAAAGTGTCTTGAACTTAATGTTGTATTGAGGTATGCAATTTATATTTTCAAGGTAAATATTGACTAAACTCTTAAAGGAGGACTTGAGAGCATTGTTTGTCACCCATAGTTTGTCCTAAATTCATGTTGTAAGTGGAGCAACTATCTTTGTGGGTTAATTGCCTATATTCACAGGAGAGATGAAAGTTTTATAAGTTTATGTAAGGGAGAGTTTTCTAAAGTGATTCCTCTAAGTAAAGAAAATTGACCAGATTTTTTTTTTTTATTTTCAGTGGAAGAATGAAACACTATTTTAAAAATATACACATTTTATTTATTGCAAGGCAGAGAGATAAAGATACACATGCATAAAGTCAAAAAGGAAGAGAGAGAGAGAGAGAAGAGGGGAGGAGGATATGGGGAGCAACTCGGACTAGACTAAGTTACTGGAATTAAGACTTATTCTATGCATCTGCTCTCCTACAATATGGCGCTGGGAGAGGAGTAAACAGCTTCTACGCAGCTGCCTCCAGTTCGACCAATAAACTGCAGGAGCTGCTCCTGATTGGAGGAGAGCAGCATGCTCGGTGTGTGGGTAGCAGAGTTGGGATTGGTGGAAGAGGACTATAAAGGAGGAGAGAGACAACATGCACCAGGAACATCCGGATAACATCTGAGCAGCCCCCGAGAGAGCCGGCCGGCGGTGTGCCACTCCCCCGCGGAAGTGGGGAAAGTGGCAGGGGGAGCCGCCCTTCCACAGAGGTGGAGGGGTTGCCAGCCAACCCGGGAAGGACCAGCAGCAAACCCGGGAAGGGCCGAGCAGACAAAAGAACAGCGCAGGGTCCTGTGTCGTTCCTCCACGAATGGGGGAGCGACAGGAGGAGGAAAAAGGAAAGGGGGAGGGGGATATGGGGAAATATATTTTCATCTTCTGGTTCACTTCTCATTTGTCCATAACAGCAAGGACTGGATCAGGCTGAAGTCAGGATTTGGGAACTCAATCCTATGCACTTATATCCTAGTGTCCCGTGTGGATGGCAGGTATGCAGCTATTTGAGCCATCACTTGTTGCCACCCAGAATCTGCATTAATAGGAAGCTTGAATCAATAGCAGAGCTAGGACTCAAAACTGGGCACTCTGCTATGGGATATACACATTCCAAGCATTGTTGTGTTTGCTGTATCAACCCCCAGTCCCAAGTCTCTTAGTTTTAATTTGTATAAGTGCTTATATCTGTCATATTCCATAGGGCAGCAACCATCCTAATCCTCATAGAAAACTTCAATTAATGCTGACAGATCAGCCTTCTAGCCCTGGTTAAATCAGCCTGGTCCCTTACTAAAAAACACTCATGGAGGGTAAGAGAACAAAGAGATGGATGAGTGATGGGCATAAGTAGTGGGAACATGTGAGAAAGGGGCTAAGATAGAGTGAAGAATTCAGAGAGATGCCAGAAAAAAATAGAAAGACATTTGAAAGGGAGTCTTGTATATTTTGGTCTAAATATATTTTGTAATGTTTGACACACAAGTGAATGATAAGTTAATAATACTGTTACTGCAATCTGATGGCAACTTCTGCATGGCTACACAAGGTTTCTCTACTGTGATATTGGCCTTCCCAAGAGAATATGCCTCCAACCTAGATAAGAAGAATTTTTTCCTTGAGTTTATTATATTAGTAACACCATATATTTTGCAAAATCATAAAGACATAGTTAACTGCATTATCTAATGTATTTCTGACAGAATGTCTTATATAGATGAAAACACTGAGGCTCAGAAAATTGAGATATTCTTCAAGATTGTGCAGGTAGTGCAGTTAGCACATAATTAAGCACAACTAAGCAGACTCATAGGATGTAGCTTAGGGCTCTGACAATAAACAGCATTTAAAAAATCTGGATTTTATCAAGCATCATCCAACCACAGCATTTTTAGACCATGAGTTGTTACTTGTTTGGATAACAAATAATATGGAGGTGCCAAACTACCTGCATAAAAACAGAATGATTTGGACTAAAACATATTACCTTATCAAAATGAAAATAATAAGTATGTGAGGTAATGAAGGCATTGATTAACCTAATTTAATATTATGCAAAATCCATACCTATATCAGAAAGCCATGATGTATACCCTAGGGATGTACAGTTTTTATTTATCAGTTAAATAATTACATTAAAAGGCCTAAAAATGAAATATCAGAGCAAACACATGTAGAAATGTTAAGTATTGGTTCATAAACTTCTATTCCAATGATGTGTGTATAAACTGAAGTTGTGCCTGTGAAGAAATTCATTTTTGAAGCTTGGAAGGGCTTGATCTCTACTACTTTTGGGCCTCACAAGCAGAGACTGAGGCCCAAAGGAGTGAGAGAGTGGCCTACAGTAGGAGTTAATTGTGGGTGAAACCCTGACCGAGCCTGAGGCATTTTTTCTTCTACCCAATGTGTGTGTGTTCCTCCTTTACCATCCTCTTTTTTCAGTCTTGCATAAGCAGTGCAGGAAGCTCAAAATCTCATCTCCTGTCAGTGTTGGATAATGGCTTAGCGGGGCTTAACTTTTCAAAACAGAAATGAATCCTGTCTGTTATCAGAGGAAGGAGAAAAATAACAGGCAGCTGGATGTTGAAGAAAGGTCTTGTAGACTTAGGGCAAAAGCAAGGACCTAGAGCTTCTTGGGGGAGCTGGGAGTTCAGACTGCAGGTGGTCCAGAGAAGCAGCTGAAACTTTCTCTTCTGCTAGGCTGCAAATGCAGGAGGAGGTACAGTAGTCCTGACAAAATGCAAACCACTAGCTCTCCTTTGCTGGAGAACTTGGAATTTGCCAAGAACGCCATACTGTTGCTTTGACCACAAGGCCCACTATAATCACAGAATGGAAAGCAGTGGTGACCGAAGCTCAGCAGAAGGGCTGGGCATGATGGACCACAGGATTGATTTCCCCAGTGGGGCAGGCACAGCCATGGACTATGTCATTTAGTGGTTCTGTGTTTTAGTTTCTCATCTGCAAAATAGAGATAAAATTCCTTTATCATATTGCCAACCTTGATACGGGGATTAATTTGGTATGATATGAAGATGTGTAAGGGAAATATATTTTTACAGCTGTTAAAATAAATAAGGGAGAAACATAAAAAGGAACAGAAAGCTAAATGTTATTGTTCATTAAATATGGTTCAAGACTCTAAATTATATTGCATATGTTATCTTCTCAAATTGCAAAAGCCAATGTTGTATCTATAAATTATATTTTTATAGTTCTCACTAAAAGACTCCTTCTAACTGAAAGAGTTCCCAGTGGCCAAAGCTGGAATAGTTTGAGCAATAAAATAAATAAGTATTAGACTATAACCAAAGGTGTAAAGTAAGTATTCATGAGTCTGTATTAACTTAAATAAATGATTGAATAAATGATTGGATAAACAAATGAGAGGAAAGAGAAAAAATATTCTGTGCAGAATTCCAAGTCATTTATGTATTATCCTTAGCCTGCAAGGAGGTATAACATACTCCTCATGCTTTCAAAAAATGTATCTATCTATCTATCTATCTATCTATCTATCTATCTATCTATCTATCTATCATTTATTTTTGGTTTATCAAAAAGGGAGAGAGAGAGACAGACAGACAAACAGACAGATAGAAAGTGATCTTCCATCTGCTAATTTACTTCTCAAATGCCTACAACAGCTAGAGCTGGGCCAAGCAAAAATCAGTAGCTTGCAGTTTAGTCTGGGTCTCCCATGGGAGTGGTAGGGACCTAAGTACTTGAACTACCATCTGTTAACTCTGAGAGTATGCACTGTCAGGAAGCTGGATTGGATTACGGCCTAAAAAGATAGGACATTAGAGTACCTGTGCCAGTACTCAGCTCTAGCTCCTCACTCCTCCTTCTTGTTACTGTGGACCCTGGGAAATGGAGATGGGCTCCTACCACACAATTTTGAGACTGAGATGAGGTTCCCAGCTTCCCACTGTGATGTAGTCCAATTTGGGCCATTGTGAGGATCTAGGGAGTGAATCTGTTGAATGGAAGCACACTTGCTCTTTCTCTCTCTTTTCAATGAATGAATAAATAAATGACAAATGGGGCCAATGCTGTGGCGTAGTAGGTAAATCTGCTGCCTACAGCGCTGGCATCCTATATTGCCAGTTTGAGTCCCAGCTGCTCTGCTTCTGTTCCAGCTCCCTGCTAATATGCCTGGGAAAGTAGTGGAAGAAGGCCCATGTGCTTGGGCCCCTGTAGCCATGTGGGAGACCTGGAAGAAGCTCTAGGCACCTGGCTTCAGATTGGCCCAGCTCTGGCTGTTGCAGCTATTTGGGGGAGTGAACCAGTAGATGGAAGATATCTCTCTCTCTCTCTCTCTCTCTCTGCCTCTCTCTAACTCTGCCTTTCAAATAAATAAATAAAAATTAAAAAGTACAAATTTATGAAATATGAAATATTAGAAAATGATATTAAATGAAAATTAAAATTAAGTATGGACTTTAATAATCAATGTTTATTAATTGTGAGAAGTATATCATAATAATGTAACACATGAATAATAGGGGAAATTGTGTATGATATACTGGGGCCTTCTTTATTCCTTGTTCTTTTTATGTATATCTAAACTATTCTGGAATTTCAGATCAATTTCTGCAAACATATACCAAGCTGTTAAGTGACAGATACATAGTCCCTGCCCTTCACAACTTTAAAATACTGAGGAGATACAGTGTGCAAACACATCCTAGGGTGTAAGGAGATACAGAATGGCACAGATTTTACAATTTGTAAATGGTGAGACTGTAGAGAAAGGCTAATGGGATAGATGATGGTGTTTGGTGATGTCGGAAAGTTTCCTCCAGCAATTCTATTGAAACGTGTTTCTTCATTAACAAGATGGTACCAGGACAGGTAATCTGATAGGACTGTGTTTGATTCTGAGGATACTGAACTCCAAGTGCTTGTGGGATATCTTCTATGGTTTTGATGTGGTTTATCCCCTACTGTAGCAGGGCTACCTACTGTAGCAGGGCTAAGATGTATTGGGATCCTTAAGAGATGGTCCCTGAGTGTGTAAAGGAGGTATAGGTCACTGTGGGTGCTGCTCTGAGAAGGGATTAAGGTACCTCTCCTGGAACTACTGAGTTCTTGGGAGAGCCAATTGTTACAAGTTGACTCCAACTCCTGAATTGCTCTCTGGCTTCTTGTCTGAAGAGAGGATCTCTTCTTCCCACATATTCCTGCTGTTGTGATTCCAGGCATTTTTAGGACATTTACCTGACACTGAATCAATGGGACCCCTGATCTTGGAATTTTAGCTACAAGACTGTTAGCAAAATAAAACTCTTCATAATGTTAGCTTGCCTAGGCAGTTTTTTTTAAACAGTAATTAAAAATATCCTAATATAATAACTGAATCTATGAAATCTCATCTGTAGGTCTGTGTAACTTGAACATCATCAGATTTAATATAACTGAAGTGCCTATGATGAGGATCCACAGTTTTTTCACAAACAGAACGATTTTACTCAGTGAGTAGTAATGTAGCCCACACCTAGAACCAGAGTCCCAGTGTGGCAATTACTAACTGAAATGAAAGCAAATTGTGTTCATTTTCTGAGCCTAGTTTTCTAATCAATACATCGGGGATTGCAATGCCCCTGATTCTTTCTACCTTTCAGGTTGGATGGGGGATCAGATGCTATCCTAATGTGTCCTTTGTACTCTGTACAGTGGGAGATGGAAGAAAGTCATTGCTTGGTGTGGCTTTAGAAAGTGACTTCAAAACAGGCACTCTAGGAGTTTAGTTCTCTGAAGCCTTTGGTTTATTTGGATGTCAGTGTTCTTTTGGAGATTCAAGGGCTAAATATCATGGTGGTTTGCACACTGTTTTGGGAAATCATTCAAAGTCATGGTTGTTGGCTCAAGATCAACTTTCCATTATAAGATGTTGACAAATTTGCATTTCCCATCATCTAACTCAATAGTACCATTTCAAGGGAAACCTGTAATGCATTTATATTGTTTTTTCTTTTTAAAAAATTTTTCTATTTATAAAAGGTGAACAAATTTCCATGTATTTCATATGTACAGATTTAGAATTATAGTGACATACTGTCCTTGAACAGTGGACAAAGGGCTATAAACAAATAATCAGATCTCAAAATGTCCATGTTTCTCATATGCATTACATGTTTTACTCTATTAGTTACCACAGATCAGGGAGAACATATGATATTTGACTTTCTGGGACTGGCTTATTCCACTAAGTATAATAGTTTCCAGTTGCATTAATTTTGTTGCAAAAGAAAGTATTTTCTTCTTTTTTATGACTGAGTAGTATTCCATAGTGTGTGTGTATGTGTGTGTGTGTGTGTGTGTGTGTGTGTATATATATATATATATATATATATATAACACATTTTCTTTATCCAGTCATTGGTTGATGGACATTTGGGTTGAATCTCTATTTTAGCTATTGTGAATTAAGTTTCAATAAAGAGGGGGAATACAGATAACTCTATCATATGCTGATTTCATTTGTTTGGATAAATTCCCAGGAGTGGGAGGACTGGGTCATATGGTAGATCTATTTTCAGATTTCTGAAGAATCTCCATACTGTCTTCCACAATGGCTGTACTGGCTTACATTCACACCAACAGTGGGTTAGGGTAACTTCTTCCCCACATCCTCACCAGAATTTATTGTTTGTTGATTTCTGTATTAGAGCAATTCTAACTGTGGCAAGGTGAAACTTCGTTATGGCTTTTATTTGCATTTTCCTGATGGCTAGTGATCCTGAGCATTTTTTCACTTGTCTGTTGGCCATTTGAACTTCCCTATTGAAAACTGCCTATTCAAGTCCTTTGCCCATTTCTTAAAGGGGTTGTTTGTTTTATTGCTGTTAAGTTTCTTGAGCTCTTTATAGATCTTAGGAATTAATCCCTTATCAGTTGCATAATTTGTAAATATTTTTCTCCCATTCTGTTGGTTGCCTCTTAACTTTGTTGAGTGCTTCCTTTACAGTGAAGAAGCTTCTTAGAGTAATGTAATTCTATTTATCAATTTTTGTTTTGATTGCCTCTGCTTCTGGGCAGAAGTCTTTGCCTATGCTAATGTCATGCAGTGTTTCCCAAGTGTCCTGCTCTAGAAATTTGATGGTATCAGGTTGTAGATTTAGAACCTTGATTTATTTTTATTTAATTATTATATAAGGTATAAGGTAGGGGCCTTGTTTCATACATCTGTATGTGGAGATCCAATTTTTCCAGCACAATTTGTTGAAGAGACTGTCCTTTCTCCAAGGATTGATTTTAATTTCTTTGTCAAAGATGTTTTAGATGTATGGATTAATTTCAGGCATTTCTATTCTGTTCCATGGGTCTGCATGTCTATTTTTGTGCCAGTAGCAGGCTGCTTTGATTATAACTGCCTTGTAGTATGACTAAAAATCTGGTAGTGTGATGCTTCCAGCTTTGTTTTTGTTGTTTAAGATTGCTTTAGCTATTTGGGGTCTTTTGTGTTTCCTTATGAGTTTTAGGATCATTTTTTCTAGATCTGAGAAGAATATCATTGATTTTTTTTATTGGAATTGCATTGAACCTATAAATGGATTGGGGTAGTATGGACATTTTGATGATATTAATCTTCCAATCCAGGGACATTGAGGTTTTTCCCATTTTTGTGTCTTAAATTTCTTAATGTTTTATAATTTTCATTCTAGAGATATTTCACCTCCTTCATTAAATTTATTCCAAGTTATTTAAGTTTTGTAGCTATTGTGAATGGAATTGACATTAGAAGTTCTTTCTCTGGCGCCACGGCTCAATAGGCTAATCCTCCACCTGCAGCGCCGGCACACCGGGTTCTAGTCCCGGTCGGGGTGCCGGATTCTGTCCGCGTTGCCCCTCTTCCAGGCCAGCTCTCTGCTATGGCCTGGGAGTGCAGTGGAGGATGGCCCAAGTCCTTGGGCCCTGCACCCACATGGGAGACCAGGAGAAGCACCTGGCTCCTGGCTTCGGATCAGCGCGATGCGCCGGCTGCAGTGCGCCGGCCGCGGTGGCTATTGGAGGGTGAACCAACGGCAGACCTTTCTCTCTGTCTCTCTCTCTCACTGTCCACTCTGCCTGTCAAAAAAAAAAAAAAATTAGAAGTTCTTTCTCAGTCATGGCATTGATATTTGTTTGTTGCTTTTCCATTTTTGAAAATTTTCTAGTGGAGTTTTGTTTCACATGACAAGTAGACTTACTGTTGTTAAAACCTTCTAAGAAGCCTGTTGTGAGAAGTTCTTATCTTTTTTATTAGTGTGTGATATGGCAGGACATGGGAAAAAGTGATGGAGAAAACCATGTAATTCTCACTGCAGAAGTTACGTAATTTCATAAAAATGAGAGCTCAGAAACCAACTAATCCAAAAAATATTTCCAACTTTGATGATAATAAAGGAAATAAAGATGCATAGGTCAGGCCAGGGATTTAATTCCTCACTTTCCCACTATGGCTCCATCGACAGAGCTTTCTTCTAGGTTAACATAAGCAAATGTGCTATTCAGGTGTGAACTTGTCAGGTTCCTGGCCGTGAATTTCTCCCTGTTAGTAACCTTTTCAAAGCTCCCAGTAATGGAATTTAAGTGCAGTGCTGCTCTCTGAGATTTTGTTATGAGGCAGTGTAGTCTGTGACCCATTCATGTGAAGTAGTCTCTTCTTTTTTTCCTGAAGTCCCTGGACTGCCCTCTCACCTTGCCAGTTCTGAAAAAGGTCATAGGAAAACCAGAGTGTGGAGCTGTAATAAAATGTGAGGTTTTTCCTACTCCATTAGAACACATTGATGATATCTGTTCTCAATGAATAGCCACACATGGACTAGTTATTCTTTTGGTTAACTGGCCACATCAAGCTCTTTGTGAAGCATATTTTTAGCAGTTCCCATGTGACAATTATCATTTGCTGTTTGAAAACTCCTTTTGATATGCATTTTAAAAATCTGAGTAAGAAGAATGAAAATGAACAAAGTAGAATTAAGTTTGAAACTAGATGAGTTGTGATAAAACATGGTTGTTTCATGTAGAAAAACATTGAAAATGACTTCTCTTTCTGACATAGGAAAGACGTATCAGCTGAGATTCTGAAGAGACTATTTCTAAATAACCTAAAGGGAATGTGATGCATAGGATGGGATACTTTGGGTGAAATGTTATGTAGGGTGTAGTGGGATCACATTCTATTATCTTTTTACTCTTCATCATTATTATCTTTTACTCGAACAGTACTCTATATCTTGTGTGGTTGTATGGGTGTAGTCTGTTGAAATCTTTATTTAGTATATACTAAGTTGATCTTCTGTATATAAAGATAATTGAAAATGAATCTTGATGAAGAATGGGATGGGAGAGGGAGTGGGAAATGGGATGGTTGTGGGTGGGAGGGAGGTTATGGGGGAAAGAGCTGCAACAATGCAAAAGTTGTACTTTGGAAATTTATATTTATTAAATAAAAAAAGACAGCTGATCTCAATCCATGATCATAAGCAAACCAGTACCAAATTTGTGTTTGAGTCTCAGATCTACTATTAAGGAGCATTGTGATCTCAGGGATAAGTGGCAATGGCTTTCAGTCTATGGCCTTCATTAAATGAGGATATGAGTTCACATCTGATAGAATTGTCAAGAAGATGAAATGTGAAATGTCTACACAGAAGCTCCCTGTGTAGCAGAACACAAATGCATTCATTGTTACTAAGTTGCCCTCTCACTTTTGGACATGGTCAGACAGTATTTTTTAAATGCCTGATGAAGACTTCATTTAAGTCAGGTTTAGATAAGTTGTGATCTGAGTGACCTGTGGGCATGACTGATATTTGGTTTAAATGTTATTACATAGTTCCTGGGTGATGGTGAAGACAAGGGGATAGTAAGCATTGCTCAAAGTCCTAGGAGGAGAGATTTTAAATACTTGACAGAGCTTAACATCAGAGAGAGCATGAATAAGTGAAAGAATAACCTCTGAAAAAGAATTGGAGCTTCTATTTAGCCATAGCTCTCTAAGCATCATGCCGGGAAGGGCTGGCAGGAGAAACCTGAAAGGACTCCACTGGTACCTCCCTATGTCCAGGTGGGTAGATTTCAAAGCCTTCCTGCCTACTGGTGTGAAATTTACTGTGTTCCCTCCTCTGCAGGGGTGTTGAAGTCCTAATCCCCAGTTCTTATGAATGTGACTGTATTTTGAGACAGGATCTTTGCAGATGACCAAAGAAAGATTAGGTCATCAAAGTGGGCCCTAATGCAGTGATTGGTGTCTTTGTGGAAAGGGGGAATTCTGAAACAGAGACAGACAGGTGCAGGGGAAGACCATGTGAAGATATAATGAGAATGCCATCTACAGACTAAGGAACAGAAGATGTAAATCTAGCCAACAACTTGATTTCAAACTTCTAGTTTCCAGAACTGTGAGACAGTAACCAACTAGTTTGTGGAGCTTTGTTACAGCAATCCCGGGGAGTAACCACCCTCTGCCTGGCACATAAATGTTATTTAGTGATTCTTTTATTTGCTATGTACTTCAACTGGGTCATGGTATTCATGGTAGTAGAGTATGTCTCCATCATGAAGCCTAGACCATTGTCTGGAAGGTAATGGGTACAACACAATTGTTAGGCAGCTGAACATGAACAGAACTTATATGTTCTGAAGAGCCTCAAGAAGTTTCTGTATCACAATAACAGAAAAACTACAGGGATGGCACAATGTCCTAAAAAAGACAGTCATGTGTCCGTCATATCATTATGTCAGTTGACCCTGGGCTGATTAGGATGTCATTAACATTGTGGTTGTAGTTATGACTACCTCCAGAATCACCATTACGGATCCAAAAGGACCCATTATCAAAGAAAATAGACGGTACCCCTGTTGCAGAACCCTGCCTTGATCTGAGGACTCTCCTTCCCATCTCATGGACAATCCCACTCCATCATTACAAGAAAACATGAAGAATTCTCCTCAGACTCTGCGCAGAAGCTCTCTTCCCAGAGCCTGTTCCCTCTCCATATCTGCAGAGTGCATTTTCACTCACTGTAAATGCTATTTCCTTGCTCAATTCTACCCTGATGTACCCTAAGACTCTTTCTTGCAATGGCATCATTAATCTGGGTACACTTTCTGTTAACATAATTGGTATTTGTTGAATAAATTTTTATTGATGGGCCCAGCATGTTGAGCCAAGGGTACAAGAGTAATTGAGCCCTACTTTAACTGAATCAAATGAAGCACACATCATTGATGTGTGATCTGTCAGTTTATTCTTTCTCTTTTCTTTTCTTTTTCTTTTCTTTTCTTTTTATTTTATTTATATATTTGACAGATAGAGTTAGACAGTGAGAGAGAGAGACAGAGAGAAAGGTCCTCTTTTTGTTGGTTCACCCCCGAAATGGCCACTACGGCCGGAGCTATGCCGATCTGAAGCCAGGAGCCAGGTATCTCTTCCCGGTCTCCCACATGGGTGCTGGCGCCCAAGCACTTGGGCCATCCTCCACTGCCTTCCTGGGCCACAGCAGAAGCTGGACTGGAAGAGGAGCAACCGAGACCAGGACCCAGTGCCCACATGTCAGTTTATTCTTGATTACAGATTGGCTCTGGAAAATTACCTCCAATTAGCAAACACAGACCTTTGAAGTAATAGAAATACTATACTCTGAAAAGAAAAGTATAGCTGATAATTAGAATGGCCAATCAAAATTAGATTATAAATATTTAAAATGTAGCTAACAGGAAAAATTGCTAAGAATTTAGATTTGGCTTTTATGCTACTTCTCTAGCAAGCATGTACCTCATCCTTCAAAATCAACTATTGTAAGACTCATCTAAATGATCGTGGTTAGTTCTATATTGATTTTTGATGCCTCTGTAACAAATTTAAAAAAAAAAAACTTAGTATAACAGGAATTGATTGTCTCACAGTTCTGGATGTCAGAAGTTGGAAGTATTCTCTTAGGGCTAACACAAAGTGTTGGAAAGGCTGTATTCCTTCTGGAAGCTAGAGGGAGAAACTACCTTTCTCCCTTTCCTAGCTTATGGAGGTGATCTATGCTTCAATGACAGTTAAATCTTCACAGCCAGCAGTGGTCAGTACCGCAGTGTGACTGATTCTGTTATCGAAGGAAGAGAATGAGCTTGTGTTACAATCCAGAGTTCCAGGGCCTGGACTGGGTCCCTGAAAATGCTTTTTTGGATGATCCTCAAATGGCCATATCTGTAGTCATGATGGCATCTCCGAAAATTCTAGCCCAAATGTAGAAAGATGACCCCTCACATTAAGCTCTTATATAGTTCTTGTTTAATACCCTACATAATACTTGAGAAGGTTCTTTTTTTTTTTTTCTAGTTTGCTGATAAGCAAGACACAAAGGTAGATGCATGCATAAAATACATTTAGTACCTCAGGATTTTGTAATGCCTACGCCGGCATTGGAGCCTGGGAAAACACATACTTCCAAGATCCTTCTTCTACTGGCTTCTGACCTAATTCTCCAGTAGAAATCTTGCTCTGATCTCTACCTCTCTAGACAGTGACCTCTGAGTCCTGCTCAAGTGTGAAGTGCTGACATCCTTTTCCTGCTCCTCACAACTCTGTTGGCCTGCCTCTCTTCACATGGCTGAGACTGGGAGTAATCTCTCCTTTCAGGCAATCCACTCATTCCTTCCTGGGCATGTCATTTGTGATTGCACAAGCTCCAGTGCTAAGGAAATTTCTCTCATTGGGCTGTTGTCATTTCATTCACTGTCAGAGTTGATTTGATAGATGTATTAGTCTTCTATTTCTGCTATCACAGGTTACCACAAACTTAGTCACTTAAAATAATACAATTCTTTATTATTGTTCTGGAGGTCAGAATTCTAAGAAGGTTTTGCAGATCTATCAGTGTTCCTGCTGAGGGATCAGGGGGGAGAATCTAATCCTTGCCTTTTCCAGTATTAAGAGGCTGCCATCATTCCTTGATTTGTGGCCCGTCCTCCAACTTTGAAGTCAGTTAGCAGAGCATCTTCTAATCTCTCTCTGGCTTAGCATCTTGTAAATCTCTTTCTGCATCTGTTGGTACAGTAAATTTTCTCCTCTCTGCTCTCAAGAGTTCTTACAAGGATTCTTATGATGACATCGGACCCACCCAGATAATTTAAGATCATCTCCCTGTCTCAGCTTCTTCATTTAATTAAAGCTGCATTCACTGATGGAGACCGAGACATGTGCAGGGTTCCATTAATTTGTCTACCAGAGTGAGCATGGACAGACAGGTATGAAGGTGGTCTCATTTATCTTTAGCTCTTGGCTAAGAACTTCAAAGAAGATGCCTTTCCAGAAAAGTGAACAGTTACTATCATTTTTAAATGAATGTAGTTGAGTATCAACAAGAGTCTGAAATAGAAATCTGTTAGCTGGCACCACGGCTCACTAGGCTAATCCTCCGCCTTGCGGCGCTGGCACACCAGGTTCTAGTCCCGGTCGGGGTGCTGGATTCTGTCCCAGTTGCCCCTCTTCCAGGCCAGCTCTCTGCTGTGGCCAGGGAGTGCAGGGGAGGATGGCCCAAGTGCTTGGGCCCTGCACCCCATGGGAGACCAGGAGAAGTACCTGGCTCCTGCCATCAGATCAGCATGGTGCGCCGGCTGCAGCACGCCAGCCGCGGCGGCCATTGGAGAGTGAACCAACGGCAAAAGGAAGACCTTTCTCTCTGTCTCTCTCTCTCACTGTCCACTCTGCCTGTCAAAAAAAAAAAAAAGAAAGAAATCTGTTGTTATGTCTGCATATATACATGTGTATATGTGTACATGTGTATGAGTATATTAATATTTATACATCATGTATATATATATATATATAAGAAATGCATATTTTTATTCATCTAACTATCTATACCTGTACAACTCATACATCCTGGTAAAGTCTTTGAAAGTTATAATGAATTTAACGGCAGTCCAGGGGAATATAAAAGGGAAGATTCCATATTCTATTTCTTTTAAATGCTATTGACAGGAAAGTAATGGGCAAATGAGGAATAAAGAAGAAAATCTATTGTGTTAAAGGACAGATCTACCAAATGGTGTTTTTTCTGGGGCTTAGGAGCAAGTGGGTACCTTGGAATAGTTTCAGTGTTCGAAGTACACAAGAAGATAGTTTTTCCTACCTTTTTAAGGGAACATATTTACGTTAGGGAACATTATTTGTAAGCTCTCACAGCTTCACTCTGAATTGCAAGATAAAGAAAACAGTAAGAACAGAAGTTAAATGATGATTAAAAACAGCATGGCAGGATTTAAACCTTCAGATTAAAGATGAAAAGTTTTGCCAAAAACTATCAAGTGAGACATCTGCTACCATAGATGAAAGATGTTGCACAGTACAATTTTTTTTAACTGCTTGTTCTGGATAAAATATTTGATATTCGCTTAGTAAACAGAATAATTAGTAAAGATTAAGGAAATGAATCCTAAAGTTTCTTGATTGATAAAATTTACTTGGTATGAAGTTTAGTAGAAATAAAAGCTTATCAATGTAACCATGCATGATTTTTAAATTAGGCACTGGAATTTGATCTAATCAAGTCCAACTGAATTAACAGCTTGTCTGGGTTTCCAAAACTACCTAAAATGTTTACAGTAAAATTTACTGAGAGAAGATCTTGTAGCTTAGTGGTGGCTTTATCTTTACCCAAGCACATGAGGAGAAATGGGATCCATGCTTTCAGTGAATACTGAAATGGTTTAGGTTGGTCTGTACCTTGTCTGTGTTATTTTTAATCCATTTATAGTTTAGTGGTATGCCTTGCAGAAGCCAAAGGTGATATGAAAAAAAAATACAAAACTCCAGTATCACAAAAATTTGTGTTAAAAGTCTGACTCTTCACATTACCAGTTGTGTAAAAATGAGAAAGTTTACCATCCCAATCCAATTTCCCAATACCTTCTTTATAGGAAAAAAAAATAATCCTTGCAAAGGCTGTTGTGAGAATTTCCTAATACAATTCATCAAGATGAATTTTCAGTGTAGGCTGGTAATAGTTGCTATGGACAGTGGATGTATTTCCTTACTGTCTCAGAGGAAGTTTGGTGTTTCTGGATAGGATACTGTATATGTTGTCTACGGCCATACCACCCTGAACGGGTTTATCTGATCTCGGAAGGATACTGTATATAACGGTATCATACAAAATGTTGAAGAATTCCATTTTATATTCATCCTCTCCATCATAAAGAAACGCATGCAGGGAAAGGGGTTAACCACCTACACAGACTGTTTGCCTGTAAGCCTGGTCCTGGAAAGTAGAGTGTGGAACCTTGCTGGGCAGCAGGTTTTTCTCTTAGATTCCCAAAAGCAGCTGAAAGATGTGAGAAATGCTAGTCTAGCTAAAAAAAAATTTAAAAAAGGAAAAATAACAACAAAAAACTAGGAAAATAAGAGGGCTCAAGGATATTACTTATTTCCATTGGGTAGCTGGGCTAAATTGCACTACACAAATTGACTTTTGAGTTCCCTATTTCCCAGTGATAGCACGTGAAGAGCGTTGCATCTGAAACCCTTTCATTTTGGTCAATCTCTCCTCTGTTTTGGATCCTACAATAAAAATATGCAGAACCTATTTTTAGGATCAAGATAGAAGTCTAGGGGATCAAAAGTTGAGTCTGGAGCTTGCTGTTTTCATTTTGTGCACATATGAGTTTAAAAGTATTATTTTTTCCCACTTACCCTAAAACCGTTTTTGTGGCTTCAGAATCTTTTGTCATGGAAAAATATTGACATGCTGGCAGACTGGAATTCAAAATGTTTTCAGCTGTTTTAATGAGTAGTATTACTTCATTAATTTATTTGACATTCCAGCAATATCCATTAAGCATCTTCCCCATGTGGGCTTTTTCCTAGGTGAGAGGGACAGAGAGTTAAAAAAAATTATCTTCATCTTCTCTCATTACTCTCCTTCTGTATCACTTTTTCTGTGTCTTCCTACACTCCCTGACTTCTTAGATGTTGGAAGGTTTCACTCTACAGACCTCTCTTAAACTCTATTCCTCTCTAGTTTAGGAGATGTCACCTTTTATTATTTTTTCCAATCAGAAAATATGTTAGGCTTATGTGGGCCACACAGTTTCTACTGCAGTACCTCAATTATGCCATCGTAGCATAAAAGTGTGCATACCCAATAAGTAAATAAATGATGTGACTGGGTTCTAATAAAGTAGTTTTATAAAATTATTATTTGAGAACTATGGTTTGTGGCTGCTGATCTAGGTAGTCTAAATCTTGTGACTTTCAATGCCTTCTAAATTCTAGTGATCTACAAGTGTATATCCCTTGCTCCTGGTATGTAGGCTGAATTGTCTGCTTGATACTTCTGCTTGGATATTAACAGGACTCTTGAACCTAACGTGTCCAACTTTGACACCCTCATCGCAATTGAAAACGGATCCCTTCCCAGTGTTCCTCACCTCACTAAATAGCATCTTTGTCCCATTCTGTTGATCAAGCCAGACACCTAGAAAGCATCTTCAATTCTTGCTTCTGCTAATGGTCATTCATGAATCTGTCAGTAATTCCACTGGCTATTCTTTTCAAACAGATCCCCAACCTGACTGCTTCTCACAGTCAGTGACCCTACCACACTACTCTAGGACATAATCTCCTCTTATCTCAACCTCTCCAGTAGCTCCCAAAGGAATCTCCTTTCTTTCATTCCTAGCCTAATTTCCAGTCAGTAAAAATCTTAAAAGCATTTCTCATCACCCCTGGAGTAAACCCCAATATCTTAATGATCTTCAGAACCCAACATGGTCTGTTTCCTGAACTCCTCCTCCTCTTATTTTCCACTATTTGTCTTGCTTCTTGCCTTTGATCACATGGTCTTCCTTAATTTGTCTTCAACCCATGGATCCTAGTCCTATGTTAGCACTATCAAACTTGGTTTTCCCTCTCTTTGGAAAAACCCTTCCTTATCACATGTATCACACTTCCTCAACAGTCTTCCCTGACAAGCTGTGCTGGGTACAATAACACCCTCTTCATTCTCTCTCTTTCACCTTACTCTAATGTAGATTTCTAAGAACCAGCATGTCAGTACCTGACATTGGATTGTGCACATATTTATGAGTTTTTATTATTTGCCTGCCCTACTGGAATGCAAACTGCAAGTCAAAGACAGCGCTGTCTTGTCACCATTATGTCCCCTTCCTGGAATAGGATGTGGCACAGAGTAGACAATCAATATCTGTTGATGGTCTGGAAGAGGATAGAGACATATTCTTTTTCCTTGTAAGGCTACAGTCCAGTAGGGTGATTCAGCAAAGTAAATATTCAAATAGCATGGGGAGAACTTTGGTAAGAATGGGGAAGAGGAATTTGAAGTTCCATTCTTGCTCTAGATTTTGGTTGCTGGACCTATCTTCTCAGAGCAAGGTAAAATCTTGAGTCTCTAATGGTGTAGTATAGTTAAGAATCTTACGCTAAGTGTAGATTTCTGAAGGTGTTAAGCCTGGGAGAAACCAGGGAGGCTGAACTTCTTAAAAGATTAAAGATGCATTTTAAAATTTGATAGAGAGGACATTTTAATAATTTTAGCATTCCACATTAACTGTCACCTGAATTCATATTTAGTATACACAGTTTTATTGTTTTTAAGCTAAGTACACTGTTTGATGCATAATGTTGCAAGTTTAATCATAGAAATGTAATTGTCTCCGCCAAGACAGTAGCAATGGAAGCAGTGACCTTTCTAGTGGTCAGAACTCCTGCTGGCAGCATAGTAGGCTGTCTCCAAATGCTCTGAGCTGTGATTCAAATGTGAACACTAGCTGCACTTTTTGCCCTCACTTTAATGAGTCATTTTGTCCTGGGGAGATTCTATTGTCTTGGATTGTCATGGCAACATTTCAATGATGGGGGAAAAAAGCCTAAACTTTAAGAGAAACAAATTAGTAATATTATGCCATTATTCTCTCCTCTGCTTTTCCAGATGCAATTTCATCACACTTTTTACTTGCAAAATGTACACCCCAAAATTTTCCTTCAATTTCAGTGTGCCAATGCTTTTAGTGTGTCCACATTTTCATTTCAAGTTTTGTGAAACCAGCAGGGACAGAATTATTCCTATTTACATATGATAAATTTTTTTTTTTCTCCTGCTATTGGTATCCCTTGGCACCTGTTTGAAAACTTAAAAGGAATTAATTAATGAGATACCTCACGTTGGCAAAATACCACATAATGGCACCTGAAGTAGGATTGTAATAACAAAAATGTGTTTCCCACAATAGACAGTGGTACTTTTCTGTAATTTCAGGAACTGTTATGAACAGGGATTTACAGCTGGAGTAGGTTAGCCTATGAGATTCGCTTCGAGCACAGGGTATGAAGATTGTAAATTACTTCTGACCTGTTGGAAGGCTGTGGAAAACACTTCATATATACCATCTTTGGAAACTGTGTCATTTTCCAGACATCAATGTCAGCTCATTTGTCAGTGATCTGTAAACAAAAGAACTTCTCTGTTAATGGAATTGCAGGGGTGGGATTATAGGTCTAATATGCTGAAACTAATAAAAATAATATTTTAACAATAGGATTTTTTTCAAAGAATTTCATATACACACACATACTGAAATACTATTAAACCTCAAAAAATAAGGGAATTTAGGGAGGGCATTGTGACACAGTAGGCTAAGCCATTGCTTGGTTGATATCAGAGTGCCTGGAATCCATTCCTACTCCTTCCTTCCAATCCAGCTTCCTACCCATGTGTCTTGGAGGCAGCAGATGATGGCCTGAGTGCTTGAGTTCTTGCTACCCATGTGGCAGACCTGTGTTGAATGCCAGGCTGCTGACTTCAGCCTGTTCTAGTCCCAGTCACATGGGCTTTTGGAGAGTGAAGCAGAGGATGAATGATTCTCATTCCCTCTCTCTCTCTCTCTCTCTTTCCTCCACTGCCTTTTAAATAAATAAAAATCAATAAATAAGCATTCAAAAATAAGAAAATCATTGTCATTTGTGACAACATGGATGGACCTGGAGAGCATTATATTAAGTGACCTATCCAAGCACAGAAAATGAATACCACAAGACTCACTTCTATGTGAAATGTAGAAATGTAACCCACAGAAATGGAGAATAAGATGGCAGTTACCAGAGTCTGGGGGAAGGGAGATTATTCAGGAGATTTTAGTCAAAGTACACAAAATTTCAGTGAGAAAGAATAAGTTCAAGAAATCTATTGTGCCTCATGGTAACAATGCATTGTATAGTCTCATGCTGCATGTTTCAGTCAGTGATGGAGGGCTCATGTGATGGTGGCCCTATAGACGTGTGTCACTTAGTAGAGTCAGAACCATCTTCGGTTGTATAAGCATACTTCATGATGTTTGCACACTGGCAAAATCACCTAACAGATTATTTCTCAAAACGTATCCCTATTGGTAAGCAATGTATCATAGTATTTAAAATTGCTGTGTTTGAAAATTCAAGTGTTCTCACTGAAAAAAGCCTACTAGGTGAGGTGATGTATATGTTAAATAATTTGACTTTCTATTCTACAGTGTACACATGTATCAAAATATGCTCTTAGCATATATATATATATGCACACATGACATATACATATATATGTATAAAACATATACATTTAACTATGTGAATTAATGGTATAACTAGTACTCAGTACTTTACACTTTGTGTTTCTGGTAGGTGCAAACTGTTGAAATCTTTACTTAGTACGCACTAAATTGATCTTCTGTATATAAAGATAATTGAAAATGAATCTTGATGTGAATGGGATGGGAGAGGTTGCAGGTGGGAGGGAGGTTTTGGGGGGAAAAAGCCACAGTAATCCAAAAGCTGTACTTTGGAAATTTATATTTATTAAATAAAATTTAAAAAACATATACATTTAAGATAAAAATTAGGATGATGGCTAAACTAAATAAGAATTTATAAATGTGAAATATTTGAATTAACAACTGTGTCCCACTACTGAATAAAGATATCCGTTTTGATTGACAGATGCCACTTTAGTCCATGTTACATTGATTTCTGTGGTAATATCTTTGTTTGTCTTTATTTGCCCTCTCTTCTTCTCTCAAATATACCTGATAGTTTAATAAAAGGAAGAAATTATATGAGGGTATTCAAATGTTCATGGAAAATGGAATCAAAAGATTATTTTGGTGCAATATGCATAGTTTTTTCATAATACATTTTCCATGAATTTTAGAAGACCCTCATGTGTATGGATCTCATACATATTCCACTTGTGTTTTTATTACTCCTTTCTGGGCCATCAAAATCATCTTTTGTCTTTCTGTAACAAAGGATCTTAGACTGAATGACTTATAAAGAAGATATGTTTGTTTCTCACAGGCCTGGGGGCTGGACACATGTGAGTAGAATGCCAGCACTGTCAAATCCTGGCAAGGGCTCCCTCTGGGTCGCAGATGACTTCTAACTGTATCCTCACATGACAGAAACAGAGCAAACCAGCTCTCTGGTCTCTTCTCTTAAGAATACTTATTCCCAAGGCCTCTACCCAAAGACCTCCCAAATACTCCTCCTCCTAATACCACTACATTGTGGGCTTGATTTCCATGTCTGAATCTTGAGGGGACCCAGACATTCAGTCCTTGAAAATGTTCTTCCGTATTTGCCTCCTTGAGTTAGCTGGGCAGGGACAGTGTCCCTGCGGCTCAAGCCTGCACTGCCCAGGAGTCCTGCAATGGCTCCAGATACTAAGCCAGTCCAATAAGAGGACACAGCATCAGAAAATAGCTTCCCTTGATGTATACTGTGTTATCCCCATCCTCTTTACTAGAAATATTGGTAATAGTTTGATTTTCTATCTGATTCACTGTTTTGTTGTAGTTTTAAATTGGTTTATTGTTTGCTGAAAAAGAAAGGCAGAATTTATCAAATACCTTGAATAAGAATTGTACTAAGAGTTCATGAACTTTTGTTTCCAGTCTTTAAGATGATTTTCCATAAACTTATACCAGAGATATTAAAAAGACAAAAATGATGATATCTTCTTTGTCTTTCCTGAGCAATCTCTGTAGTTCTTTTTTTAGGGTTTTGTCTTTATTTTATTTTATTTTTTTTGAATAGCATCATGTACATCTTGTAATATCCTCAAAGGTACTTGTTTATTGTTCGCTTATTCAGTTGCCCATGGCTACAGGAAAGATTTTTGCAAAATTCAATACAAATTGTGTTAAATTTAGGGAATTTCTATAGTTTTTAAAATCTCTGCCTACCCTCCATATTTTTACCTTTTTGTTTGATATTTGAAATTCTTTATGTGCATGTGTAGGAACTAGTTCATAACCCAGTTATAATACTGTATTGTTCCTAGAAAACAAAGTTGTTCAAATTATTATTTAACTGAGTCTTAGATCTATAAAGCTTTCCAGACAAATAACCATTTTTGTTTTTTTTTTTTTTTTTTAGTGAATACATTTAATGTTTAGCAACAATTTAAAGGGCCTATGATCCAGAGTAGATCAGGTAAAGTTAGATTTATTTATTCAGTTTTTAAAATTTAGTACACTACACATTCCATGTATCTGGGAAGAGTATGTTAAAAACAAGAGACCTGTGATCTCTTTGTTCAGAGGTAATCACTGCTAACATTTTGGCGTGTATCATTTTAGGCTGTATTCCACATATTGAACACAAAACTCACATATGCAATCCACACATCATCTATTATTTTTCAGTAAAAAAAAAAGGTCTCAAAGTTTTTGATTAAATTGAACATTTTACTACCAATGAGAAAAAATTTAACATGAGAGACCAAAAAAAAGAAAAAAAATCAGAGCTCTTGACATCTGTTTTAGACATGGCCTATGGAATTCTTCCTAGAAAAATATCTTTAAATGTGGAAGGACCCATGAACTGAAGTTAGTTTTATCAGAATGCTCCCCATTAGAGTGGTCAATACCAGAAGTACGAGGACTTAGTGGAGGCTGTAGAGTAGGAAGATAAATCTCAGCAGGATCAACACGTCTTGGGGAGCCATGCACCACTGCACTTTGGTAAAGATGCAGCTGACCATGAAAGACAAACTGCAGAGTCCCTGCCATTTCTCAAAAGAACATAAGGTAAGACCCAGACCAAATCGGATCAACTGGGAGATTTACTCTTAAACCACAGCTAATGGAGAATTCCATGTGTACAATGTACTATCACCAGAGGTAGAATTATCTTTCTATTTTGTTTCCAATTGGATCTGGACATAGAGAAATGCCATTTTTGAGCCAGTGCAGACACCACTTACAGCTGCCATGTGAATACAACAGTTCCTTCTAGTCTATATCCCCGTCTCACAGAGCCTTAAATCTCCAACTCTCACTGAGTTTGACAGTTCTGGTTGTGGAGTTCTAGAGGAAGGTAAAAAATCTTAAATATGTCTGTGTACTTGTTGATGTACCCAAATACATTTTTTTTCTGGTAAATTCAATGTGCTTTCTGAATCTCATTTTTTTTTTATTTTTTGTCATATATTAAAAACTTTGTAGCTTAATTTGAAATAATCAATATTCTTTCCAATGGTTGTTCATGCATCTTGTTATGGACTAAGTATTTGTGACATCCCCAGTGAAATCCTAACTCCTGGTGTTTTACTGTTGGGAGGTGGGGCCTCTCATAGGTGCCTAGGTCATGAATGCAGAGGCCTCACAATGGCATTAGTGCTGCTGTAAGAGGATTTGCCAGAATTTGCCAGAATTTGTCCACTCTGGGCCATCTCAGGATACAGTGAGAAGTTGGCTACCTGAAAACAGAATCTCCTCACTCTGGTCTTGGACTCCCAAATCTGCAGAACTGTGAGAATAAGTGTGTGTGAGTTAAGCTACCCAGTCTCTAGTGCTTTACTGTAGCAGCCTGGATTGACTAAGACAGACCTGAAGTGGAGAAGCCTACATCCATTCTCTGTAGGCTGGTAAGTACGCCAAGCATGATAAAATGATCTGTGCTTCTGGTGTGACCACATGCAGTGAACGCAGCATTTTCCAGGTTTATCATGTGGAATGATTCCCTTCCTCTAGGGCCTTACTCTCTTTGTTGAGCATTTTGATATGAATGCAGTAAAAAGTAGATGTTTTGATCAACTAAAATGTTGCATTGTACCCCTTAAAAATGTACAAGCATTACATGTTAAGCCAAAATTTAAAATGAAGAAATGTGTAATTTATAACATTTTCATTTAAAAGTAATATTTATGGAAGACATGCATACTCATTATAGATGGGAGGAATGCAGGAAAATAAAGCTCCTCCAAGAAACTTTATTCTTGAGTGGTCACACACTCATGGATCATCACTGCATCAGCATGTGTCACACTTCCTAGGAATACAAATACACACACACACACACACACATTCAAAATAAATCTACAAAAATAGGTTTACAGTCTATATGTTTACTGGTTTTCAACTCATCCTTTATACTGAGAATTTTTATCCATGTCATCAAATATTACTTAAAAATATGTATTTTTGTGAATTATACATATCCCCTGATATGGATATTACATCGTATTTATGTTTGAGATTTATAGACAACATATATGTTGTTTCTTTTAATCTCCTTTACAGATAACCCTGTGGCTAACATCTTTATTAATAAATAATTACTTATATCTTTGCTTATTTTCTCAAGATAAAGCCCTAGAAAGAGAATTAGCAGAGTTTTAAGGATTTTAATGTATATTCATAAATTACTCGATAAAAAGCACTTAGCAGGTAACATTCTCACCAGTGGCTTATAAATATATGCTTTCTGATATGTCACCAGTACAGGATATTAGCATAAAATAATTGTTTCCATGATGAACTAAAGGTGGGGTGGGTATCAAAAGTCCTTTTGTTTGATTTGTATGCAAGTTGGACTCTAAGAAATATTTTATACCCCATATGTATTGTTTCTTTGGTGCATCAGCTTTTCACATTTTGCCAGTTTCTCAAACTGGCATATCCATCTTTTTCTCCTATGTAAGAGCATTTTATGTATGAGGAATAATGACCCATTGTCTGTTATTTATGGCGTACTAATTTTCTTCCAGTTTGTGCTTTTCAGATTTTACTTTTAGAAGCTTTTGTTGCATAAATATTTGAATTTTTTATGTGACCAAGCCCATCCATCTTTTACTTTATATTCGCTTCTCTTTATTTCTGTGCTTGGATATGCTTTCCCTACTCTACTCTGAGACAGATATTTATCAGAAGCAACACATAAAACATTATTTTAGGACCACTGTTATTTTTGGTGATTTGTTCTGGATGGGTGCACGCTATGAACAAGGTGGAAGCAGAGGAGGGAAAGGAGCTAGGGGAGCTGTGGTTAGGAGTGGATGCTGTTCACATTCCTTCTCATCAGGCTCTGAGGGATTTTCCTCTCTGGAAACAAGAAGACTGATGGGAAGATGTATGAATGAGTCATTCCACTGAATGGCCTTTGTGAGGGCTGGAAGGGTCTGTGGCATCTATCTTAATTTTGGCCTCTCCTGGGAAGCCTCTTGCCTGCTGTCACCTTGTGTAACTGGGGATTGCTCCTGGACCCTGTAGTTGCTTCTTAGCTGGAAAGATGTAGTACGGGGAACACCAGGGAACACAGGAAGACCAGGGAAGAGCTTGAGCTAGGTTGTTTGTGGAAGAGGGAAGTCATTCTTCACCTGCTCACCTTCCCCAAACTTTTCCTGAGCTTAAAATCAGAGCCCATGCTCATGGTTAATTCACCATCAACTGCACCATAGGTCTGAGCCTTCCTGTGATTGAGGGATAATCACTAAAGAATGAAATTTATGGGCTCAAGCAGAAGAATCTGGGTGGTCTGGGTGTTATAGAATCTGAACCCCAAGTAGCTACTCTGTGCTCCCCACAAAGCTTGTCTTGTCACCCTGGCCAGTCCTCGCAGACATAACAGTGACAGATAAACCCTGATATTGGTGTTCAGAATGAGAGCTCATAGTGCTACGGGGGACACTCTCAGAATTTTCCACAGTCAGAAAAAATGAGAATTGGAGAGAAGAAAGTTAAATAGTATGTTAACTTTAATTTCCTTTATGTATCTGAGGTCTTCACAAATTATTTAGCTAAATTCTCAGAGCTAGTGAGGGTCTTTGATGTTGGAAAAGGGACTGTTCTTATTCAGCTGTCTTATTTTGCTTAAGGATAAGTCATAAGCTTAAGACTGATTTAGAGTCCTATGAAAGGGATAGGGAAGGAAGTTGGGTGAGCTTCAGAATATCAGAATCTGATATTGCATATAAAAATGTTCTCCACATATTCATATTAGTCCATTTATCTATTTCAACAGCGGTTAGAGCTTTATTGAAACTGAAGAATGTGTTTGGGATGGTGTGGTTCAAAATACAGACTCCTTAAAGAATGATGAAATTGTCTTGGAATCTTGTGACATTTGGAATCTGCAGTGACATCTGAAAGCAAAACCAATCATGTTTTGTGGATGCTGCTGGTGGTAAAACTTCCCACATCCACTGGGCCCTTGCACAACTAATAGCAATTCCATAGGGCATGGCAAAGGGGACTCTTCACTGCATTTCATGATGGTTTTTTGTTTTAAAATTTTTATTAATTCTTAATTGATCTAATATACATCACAGAAAAATTCAATTGAGTTAATTAACATATCTCATCAATTTATCATTTTTTGTACGTGTTGAGAATGATAAACATCTGTTCGTTTAGCACTTTGGAAATGCAAAGCACAATATTATTACTGTGGTCATCATGTAGTGTGATAAATTACTAAAATATATTCCCCCATTTAAACTGGAGCTTTCTAATAGTCTTAGTGAAACTTAGATCAACCCTGTAATGGTTCTCTTGACTTCTGATTCTAATTTGTACTCCAGTCAAATCTAATGCCCTGAGTGTTGATAAAGAAGTTAAGGAGCAGACCTGTGCTGGACACTGAAGAGTAGGTGAGTTTTGCTTTCAAGGATTGATAAATGGAGAGTAGAAAGATGAGACTTGTAACTACATAATTTATTACATATACTGACTTGACCCACGATGGTAGGAGAAGCTATAGGTCAGCGGAACCAAAAGTTCTTGAACAACACAGGATCCTTGGCTCTTTATGAATAATTTATGTTCTTCCTCTTTCTGTTTTCATCCTTTTCTGTGGCTGAAAACTTCCATTGTCCTCCCTGACCTTTCTTTAAGCAACTGACTAGACTCCTGGAAATTTGTCTCTAATTGCTGTTTATTTAATTCACAGGTAGGTTGCTTATTATATTACCATTACCATAATTTAAGAACCATATTACCAGGGCAATCCAGAATGGAGTATTCACTCTAAATTGGCCCTAGACCTTTAGCCTTACTTATTGTCCCATGATTTCTGGGTCACCCTACTTGATTTTGTGATCCCAGGGAAGCAAACTCTTGCCAGATCTGCATACTTTCTTACTCTCCCTTGTATGCCTTGACTAATTTGCAGTTTCCCTCCCAACCACTACTTCACACCTCAAAGCCTTCTATTTTGTACCATAGGATAGTAGATAGTATTTCTCAGACTTTGTTGCATATGGGACTGATCTGCCTTCATGATGTTTTCCAAGAGATTTGAACAGGAAGCTGTTTGAGACCATGAAACAAGACCCTTACTACTCAAAGTGTGTGCATTGGGGTAGTAGAATGGTTATCAGCTGAGCTTGTTCCAATTGTAGAATCTTGGAATCCACTCTCATCATTCCTGAATACAAATTTGCTTTATCATGGCACTCATTTCATTCAGATGCATGTTGAAGTTGAGAAGATTAAAGAGCCCCTCCAATCTACATATCCCAGCCAACAGCATCTTTTTTCTACAGTCATTAACTAAAGATCACCAAGAACAAACTCAAGTCAACAAAGTTAGGTTTATTTGGCTTGGTACAGTGTGGGAAACTGTGTGTTAGAGAAACCGTGGGACCTCTAGGCAAGAAGGAGTTGGGAGAGACATATTTTAGGGTTTAGGCTTGGGTTGCATGACTTGAGGACAGAGCACTAGAGCATTTTTAATTCTCTCCACTCCTAGAAGGAAATAAGTGAGATCAAGGCATTGAATTTCCTTCCCTTCCCTTTGTGACAGCCCACAAACTCAGAGCTAGTGCCTGTTTTCTTAGCTCTTCCTAACAGGAATAGCATTTTGGCACACACTACAGTGTTGTAGGTACATCAAGGAGCAGAGGAAGTGGGTTAATTGTGAGCAGTTCAGGATTTTACAACATGCAACTAATGGGTAGCATATCAGGCCACTGACATACTAAGTATGTGTAACACTGGATTATAAAGGACTTTTTGTAGTAACAGCTTCAGACATTAAGCAGTATTTTCTAGACTTGCTCTGGCTGTGAGTGTCTGGGCTCAGAGGATACCTTGCCAATCCAAGAAGACATCACCACTGACTGAGATGCCAGCCTCACTATGTCTCCCAGACAGAAGAAGACTGAGTAGAGCTTTGGAAAGAGGACATGGTATCTTTGGGGAGAGAGCATTCTGGAAGGTGTTCAGAGCACATCTGAGTTGGAGTCATTCCTTTGCTCTTGCTCCTGAGGGAAGTGCCATTGGACATTTTTCCTTAAAGACTGGTTTTTGTGAACATGGGGCCTACGGCACAGTTTCCTCTGGAGACTTCAGTGGCAGGTCTTGTAGATAGTCTCCAGCTGCTCAAGGGAAGTCTTGGAGGAGATGGTAGAGTGGCAGAGCAGGTTAGAGCAGGTCATGGTCATTTCTAGGCCCCTAAATCCCAAGCTTCCCTATGGGGACTGTATTCATGGGACAGAAAATCCTATGTCTAAGGCAGCAGATGTAGCAAGGGCAGGTCTGGATCTCTAAAGAGAGAGATTGCATGCAATGATTTTGGTGTGGACACCATGTTAGGGATAGGAGTTGAACACATCTCACCACCCCTGAAGACTCTCAAGGGCAGAAAATTTCACAGGGAATTCTTACAGCCAGAAAAGTGTGCCTCAGCATATGACTTTTTGGCATACTCAGTACTTTGAATTGGAGGGTTCTAGAGGGACTTCAGAAGCCGAGCCTCTTTCTGAAATTCTGTCCTCCTTTCTTCTGATCCCCTTTCTCCTCCATAAGAGGCCATGGATATTAGAGTTCCCTTTTGTTCAAGGTAGAACATAGAAATTAGTACCTTTCTCTCCCAAAGTTAGCCATAAAACTCAGAAATAAAATTCTGGCCTTCATTGCTTTTCTGTATTGCAGTGGGAGTTGACCATAAAGAAATTCTCTGATCTACCTTTACTGGAAGTAAGTCATAAGCCCTATATCTGGAAGCATGAAATGCTACATAGAGAGGCTGAGAAGCATCTAAATACACACCTTGTTGGGTTTACCTTCTCAGGCTATTACCACTGGCCATACCCTTTTTATTCTGTAGAATGGATGTCCATTCATCATTTACTGTAAGCATAAAAATGGAAACTTTTCCATGAATCTTTGTGTCTTCACTTCTGTAAAACTGATTAAATAAATGTTACATTTTTTTTCTTTTTATTTAGCCTGTTTTTGTTGTTGTTAAAGTGGTGATTTTATAAGGTATCTCACTTTTCCAACTCTAAAGAGGTCTGGGGCTAAGTTGCTACCAGCAAATGCGTCATTATGCTGGTCAAGTGAGCAAGGCCATGGTGTTTTATACATGTAATTCACCTCTGTCACAGAGACTGGCCCCCCTCCCCTTTCTCCTAGTAATAAAAGATTTTTAGATATAAGCAGGGAGCACGAGTGAGTGCATTCAGTGTAAGAAGTCATTAGTGGCAAAGAAACAGAGCTGCTTCCCATTCAGGTGGAGGCAAACCTATGGCACCCTCATGTTGCCTGTGGCTTTCTGCTCTAGGCCCATTGAGAATCAGATGGCCTCATGCACATTTCACAAGGTTTGTGAATTCACATTGCTTAATGAGTTGTTCAGCTGATGAACCACACAATGAATATTGTATATATAAATATATATGCTTATGTATCTCTTAATGCCCACCAAACTATCCAGGTGATTCTTGTCAAAAATGTTTTTGAAGTCAAGATGTAGTCTTCCTATTGGCAACTTTGTAATTGACATGTTACTGATCCCACTGGCTTCTAGGCATCCTGCTTCCTTTGTTAACTGCTACACAACACTTACAAGCTGCTTTCTCAGTGGTGATTATAACTGCATTCATTGAGTCTTGCCATAATCTGGGCACAATTATTTCATTTTACTTGGTCAGGTCTCTAGGGGTGGACAGAGTCTCAGAAACTCTGGGTATGATTTTAGCTAGATTGGGTGACTTGGAACCAGAAGTGGGGCTCTAGGACTTGGTGGGAGGTGTGGCTGGGAGAAGATATTACAATTGTCTTCAGTATTTCCATCAGGCTTTGTTTTCTGAGGCTCACTAGAGTCACCTTGTGCCTCCGCTGCCTCCCTTCTCTGTTCCTCATTAGTTTCATGTGTGATGGCAGGAGTGTGGCTACATTTCCAAATGTCTCCCTCAGCTGTGCTTCTTCTCCGAGTCTTAGAAATGGACCAATTTGATCTTTTTAAATTTTTGAGATCTCTTTTTAACTAATAGTCTATGGAACATCTGATGACATTCACTGTTCCTTTATCTTTCTTTTCCCATTTTCTTCCTTAAGCTAAAAGTCCCTTGTTTCTAGATTGAGTGCCTCTAAATCACATGACCATAGACTTATAGAGTATTTTAACCTCATTAGTAAATATGATTGGCAGTGCCAGCATTGAATAAAAAGATTGTCTTTTGGGCATGGCACTATGGCTTAGAGGGTAAAGCTGCCTCCTCTAGTGCTGCCATCCCATACGGGTGCTGGTTTGAGACCAGGCTGCTCTACTTCCAACCCAGCTCTCTGCTATGACCTGGGAAAGCAGTAGAAGATAGCCCAAGTCCTTGGGCCCCTATACCCCTGTGTGAAACCTAGGAGATGCTCCTGGCTTACAGATTGGCACAGCTCTAGTCATTGTAGCCATCTAGGGAGTGAATCAACAGATGGAGTCTCTCTCTCTCTCTCTCTCTCTTTCTCTCTGCCTTTGCGTCTGCTTCTCTGTAACTCTGCCTTTCAAATAAATAAATAATCTTAAAAAAGGCATTTAATCTCCAAATGATATCTGTTAATGCTGAAAAGTCCCACAAGGGCTTTAACCTGCAGGATTTGAGAGCCTGAGGTCATGGCCCAGCTGTGTGAATGCAGAGGCCAGCTTCACCCACACCAAGTGAGTAACTTCTGATGAGTCTCTGATCCTCTCTATGCCCAAGTTTCAGAACCTGAGAAATGGGGGGACAAAACATAGAATCATCTTTACAGGCTAGCTGGAGGAGTGAATTCAATCACTCATGTAAAGCATTTAAATTCATGGTTGGTGAAATCGGCATGTCACCCAGAATTCTTAGAATTGTGTATGTGGGGAGAGCAGTTCCTTTACTGTTCTTGATCCTATTTAATATAAACAAAAACCTATGTGCTACAGCCAGTGCAGATAATCATTATGAAGAATGATGAAGTTGGGAAAATAGAGTAGGAAAGAAGATGTATCAGTCAAGATTCTCCAGAGACAGAATCAATAGAATATATGTAAATGTGCATACACACACACGCACACACACACACACAGATGGGATACTTTAATGAATTGGCTCTCAAGTTGTGGAATTATGGGGCTGGCAGTTCTTAAATTTGTGGGATAGACTGTAAGACTAGAAACTCAGCCAGGAGTTGGTCTTGCAGTCTTGAATTCAAATTTTTAGGGCAGATCAGCATGTAGAAACCAAAAAGAAAGTTATTTTGTTTAAAATGTATGTATTTTGTGTAAAATGTTTTCCATACTGCAAATGTGTGATAACTAGGTAGCAACAAAGGTGTTTTAAATAGTTTGTGTATCTCTACTTGCTGAAGTTGATGCGTATTTCTCAAAAGCATCTAACCATCATCCACTGGTCATATTGGATTAAGTCAGATCAAAATAATGATCTTGTCTGACAGGTCCAGAGGCAGGTGGAAAAGTTGTAAACTAGCAGATTGTGGCAGTGTTTTCTAGAAAAATAGAACACTTTTTTATCTTTCATTTATCTATGTATCAGCTCTCTTTTATCATCTACTTATCTAGATAAATATGGAGAGAGAAGTTAAGGATTTGACTCTCATGGTTATACTCATGGGGGCTGGCAAGTCCTTCATTTGTGGTACAGATAATTTGGGCTGAAAGGTTAGGCTTGGCTTCTGCATTGCAGCCTTGATGCAGATTTCTTTTTGTTTTTGAAAACTTCAGTTTTAGAGCCTTGAACTGATAGAATGATGCCCAACCTCATTATTACAAGTAATCTTTACTTTGAGGCAACTAAGGTGTTAATCACATCTTCAAGATACCTTTCCAGCTCCATCTAGACTAGTGTTTGACCAAACAAACAGCTGGGCAACATAGCCTCGACAGGTGGACACACAAAGTTAACCATGCCAGGCAAGGTGTGTGCTCTCTTATTAGAGACAATCACAGGTGAGCCTCTGAGGAGGTGGCAAGTGAGTGGAGATCCAAATAAAGTTGAAAAGGAGAAAATGCAAAGGATTGATAATTAGAGAGATGAGCACCCTGTGCAAAGACCTTGGGATGGGAGCATCTAAAAACATATAATCACTGTCATATGGAAGAGCCTTGCATCTTTCTGTGCTTTGACAACATATTTTTTTTAAGATTTATTTTTATTTTATTTGAAAGACAGAGTTACAGAGAGAGGTAGAGACAGAGAGAGAGGTCTTCCATCCGCTGGTTCACTCCCCAGATGGCTGCAATGGCCTGAGCTGTGCCGATCTGAAGCCAGGAGCCAGGAGCTTCTTCTGGGTCTCCTATGCAGGTGCAGGGGCCCAAGGACCTGGGCCATCTTCTACTGCTTTCCCAGGCCACAGCAGAGAGCTGGATTGGAAGAGGAGCAGCTGGGATTAGAACTGGTGCCCACATGGTGCCATATGGGATTCTAGTGGTTCAGGCTGAGACTTTAACCCGCTGCGCCACACCACCGGCCCCTTGACAACATTTTTACACTTCATTGTAAGTTATACTATTTCCCTTCTTTATACTTTATACTTGAAATCATTGTTCAAATCTAATCATTATTCAAGTCATTTCCAATCTATTTGAAACATCCTATTATAGAAACTACATATAAATGACAAAATGATTAAGTACAATTATTTACAAAGTCCAACTTCTTAGTATCATGATGATGTTCCCAAGCACCATCCTCTTCTTTTGGGTTTGCAATGAAAAATTATGTTTTGCTTTGGATCCTGGTTCAGTCATCTCTTCTTCTAAGGAAACAAATTTATGTGACATTCTTGAATTGGTAAACTTAATTAGGAATTCACATATGTGTAGTACACACAGCTGATTGTGCACACATTCACACACACACATAGGCAACACTTCCTTTTCCTTCTTGAGATGGTCTTTGCTATGGTCTTAATGTGAAGTGTTGGGAAAGAGAACTCTTGCTGTTCTTTTATGATTGGATTGCAAAAATACTACAGATTTAGAAGTATATTCTGGGGATAATGCTGAGGATTGGGCAGCTTCTTGTTTAAATTAGAAAATATTTAACTTCTGTAGGATTTCAGATGCCAACACGATGCAGTCTTCCCAGGAAAGCATGCTTTTATGGGTATTCAGTCTGTTTTGTCTGTGAGGCTTTGTGGCTTTAGGATCTGAGGGACAGCTTGCACACTGGGAAATTAAAGAGCTGAAATGACAGTTGAGGCTTGTCTTCCTCTGTGTGGTATGTAACCTTTCACATCATTCTAATGAAAATGACATTTATGGTTGCAGGCTTCTGTGAACTTTCAAAAGTTAGCTATAATAAAATTGCTGCCTGGATTTTAGATGGCGTCTTTAACTTTGAATTGTGTAACAATATTCCATGGCCAAAGAGAACAAAGCAAAGCTGGCTTTCCTCTCTAAGGACTCAACTTTTGATATTAAGTTTCGTGTCCACACTGAGATAAAAATCTGTAAAATTCTAGGAAACGAACAAGGCTGGAGAAATTAAAAGACATGTCATCTCATGGGAATTTTGTCTTTGCTGAGGTTTGTAGCCTAACTTTGTTCCTCCTAAGGGATGGAGGTGGTGCCCACTAGAGCCTATCTGAGCAAACTCTGAGCCTTTTGAAATGACTTCTTCAAAAGGTTCAACATCTTCTGCCTCAATTATCTGGAGACTGACATTTCCCTTAAGCTTTGAGATTTTAATGCAGGTGCTCTTCTGATATTTTTGAATTGGGATGACCTGCTGCTTTCATATTTGTGAACATTGCTCCCATGTGTCTGCAGTGCCATTTGTGCTTCAGATCCGAAGTACTTGTTGATGTTGACCATCACCTGAGTAGCTGCTTTCTGAAGAATAGATCCCAATTCACCTTTGTCCTCCCTGTTTTGTCAGCTTGATAGTGGCTGTCAGAGAATCCCTTCATTTTTCAAGGAGATCAATTGGCCTGCCTTCAAGACTTGCTGTTAGATTTGATCCCATCAATTATTCTCTCCATGAAGGCCCTTTTGCTCTGTGATTGGCCAAACAGGTCAAATTCACATAGCACCCTTAAAGAGGCATCCAATTAATATTATCAAAGGCTGTGGCACTCAATATACTTGACATTCTGTAAAATAAAATCTGCTCATATGCTGTTTCTCATCATTCTCATGGGAGCACCCAAATTATTTTCCCTGAATGTTGTTGGTAAATATTGGGATCATGATTTTCTTCCAAGAGTTGCCTTTAAGTGAAAGCTGAGTAACTAGAGTGAGACACACAGCCTGAATCATGGCCTCTAATTTAATATTTCCAGGGAAAGCCCTACCTCTTCATTTAAACTGGACTCACAAATCCATATTTCTTGTCTCTCTTTTCTGTGAAGTCTGACAATAATGGCTGTCTCGGAACTCAGGCAATAGCAAGGCAAACCTTCTGAAGGAAATTATAGTGTGCTCAGGAGGGGACCTGTGACAGTTATCTGTACTCAATATGACAAGGGCATTCATCATGTCTGCATTGGGCCCAGGGTCTAGGGAGCGGGAAAAAGCAATAAAGCAAATAAAAACATGAAGCTTGCTTGATGTCTCAGTAAACACAGTGGTTGTTAACCTCTTGCTGGAACCCTGGATTCCAGACACTGCTTTCTCACACCAGAAGTTGTCATCAGAGGTCTTGCTAGGCCCAGGAGAGGCACAAAGCCCTGGTTAATCAATAGCATCTCTGGGTTCTCTTTGTTACTTCATTTTTTCCTACTTGGGATGGTGTTTAATTTATCAAATATCTTCTTCAAGGATTTACTATTGTGATTAAGTACTTTTTTCTACTTTAATCTTTCTCATTTTAAATTGAAATAAAAACACTTAACCTAAAATTTACTGTCTTAACTATTCAGATTGGTATGGTTTATAGTGTTAAGTACATACACACCTGTGGTCCAATAGATCTGTAAAACTTTTATATCTTACAAAACTGGCCCAGGGGCCAGTGCTGTGGCCAAGCAGGTTAAAGCCCTGGTCTGGAGCGCAGCAACCCATATGGGTGCCAGTTTGAGTCCCGGCTGCTGAACTTCTGATCCAGTTCTCTGTTGTGGCCTGGGAAAGCAGTAGAGGATGGCCCAAATGCTTGGTCCCCTGCACCTGCATGGGAGACCTAGAAGAAGCTCCTGCCTCCTGGCTCCGGATAGGCACAGTTCTGGCCGTTGCAGCTATCTGGGGAGTAAACCAGTAGATGGAAAACCTTACTCTCTCTCTGCCAATGCCTCTTTCTCTCTCTCTCTCTCTGTAAGTCTGCCTTTCAAATCAATCAATAGATATATATAAAAAAAGAAAAAGTCTATACTCTATTGAACAACAAACAACTCCTGATTTGCCTTCCTTTCACCCCTGCAACCAGCATTGTGCTTTCAACTTCTGTGAGTTTGATTGCTTCAGGAACATCATGTAAATCGAATTGTATAGTGTGTCTTTTTTGTACCTATTTCGCTTAGCATAATGTTCTCAAATTCAATGTGTGTTGCAGCATGCAGCAGAACTTCCTTCTAAGGCTGAATTTTATTAGTTGTACATGTATCACCTTTTCTTTATCGAGTCATCTGTCAGTGGGCATGTGGGCTGCGTCTGCCTCATGGCTGTTATGAACAAAGCCGGAATAAGTGTGGTTTGTCCTTTGGGTTCTGTTTTGCATTATTTTTTTTTCAAGGGTTCAGTGACTATATGACATAAGTCTTTAAAGTTGCTAGCCTGTAATATCATATTTAGAAATTTATGCAAAATATCTGACATTGAAAAGACACCAGAAGTGAATGGAGTGGGAAGAAGAGGCAATATGTGCAGTTCTAAGGCAGAAAATTAGAGAAATTGGAGAGAAATGAAATGCACCTGTGGCTACATCTTCTGGAATGATTCAGATGCTTCCTTTGGACTCCTTGGGAAAGAGGAGAAGGGAAAGGCAAGGATGCACATGGAAGACACTGTAGTTCAAACAAGGACATCCTAACCAAGGACCATAATTCCCAATTGATCACCCTGCTCTCCATCAGAAACATACACCACTTTAAAAGCCACTCTTTTTTTTTTTTTTTTTTTTTTTTGAGATTTGAAAAGATTTGAGTCAAAGACCTCCAGCCAGAGTGGCATGGAAGGGCAAGAGAGGGCAAATCCAAAGAGGTGGGGTTTTTAAGTACAATCTTGGGGACTAAACTGTCAGTCAGTCAGTAAGGTGGGACAAACCCAACAAAAGACCTGATTTACAATTCTTTATCCTGTCTGGCTTGCTCTAGATAAAACAACAACAAACAAACAAAAATCCAGAAGGGTGGGATAGGTAACTTTTTTTCTTGATAAACTGTGAGCTCGCTAGGAATCTCAGCTCCCTTTCTATTCTCATGGTAAATTTGGAGATTCCTTAGGGAGGAGTGCATTTTGTTCCTGCTAAAGATAACCTTTCAGGGAGCATTCTATACTCCAAATTCTACTGGTAGTGATATCAGAAATGACCCCCTAAAATATATATTAAAATGTGGCCCCTTAAAGTCCCCAGAAGTCTCATCTGGGGTGCCACATATGCTATTGAAATTCAGGGTTCCAGAAGATATTACCATATTGCTATTAATAAATCCCCAATATTAATAAGCCCGAGATGGTTCTTGCCTAATATTTAGAGAAGAATTCTAAATACAGGCATAAATAAATGAGGCAGCATGGTACATTTTAAACTTTCATTTAGTGAGAAAGATGCATAGGAGAGTAAGAGCTTTATCTAGGAGAGAGGTAAATCTGGGTTTATACCTAGCATCTAGGCCAGGAAGCCTAGGGTGGCCTGAAGAAGGTCACACGCCCTGGGGGCGCAGGGCTACAGCAAGCCCTCTCCTGGCAAGAGGTGGGGGGGGGGGGCGGGACACCGTGCCCCAGGCTTTTAACCCACTTTGAAAGGGCAGTGGTTAATTAACCTGATTGGCCAGTGGGCACTCAAGTGTGGCCAGGTAGGGGCATGAGGTCACACAGGGGCGTGGCGAAGGCATGGTCTTCCAGCTCACAAACCCAATGGATTTTTTTTTAAAAACCCAATGGATTTTAACCTGTATGCCTGCTTACTTCAGCACCACCCTGAATACCTTAAAAGCCACTCTTATCATGCAAGAGCTTTGTGAATCCTATGTCCACAGAATTAAATGTATCAGCATTATTCAAGGATTATAAGAGCATGGCTCAGAAATTGCTTTTTGGTTTTATTCTCCACCCTTCATTTCTGGAGCTGAGTGAGGTATGTGTAGCTCTTTGATGACATGAGTTTTCGTCTTTACCCTGTCCATTCATTTGTAAGATAGAGATAGAAGGCTTCCATCCTTTGGTTAACTTCCAAATGCCCACAACAGCCAGAATGGCGCCAATCTAAAATCAAAAACCTAGAACTCAATTTGGGTCTCCCACATGGTGACAGGGACAGCAGTGCTTGAGCCATTGTCTCTGCTGCTTCCCCGAGTGCTTATTGGCAGGTAGCTCGATTAGAAGTGGAAAAGCTGGGACTTTAACCGGAAACAACCCTACCAACCCATTTATATTGGTGTCCCTCAACAAGACCTTCCTTTTTTTGAAATCCATGGTCAGGTAATCTTATGCCTTCAATGACTATATTTATGCAGGTAATTTTTGTATTTATATATCTGGATCAGACATAGCTTCTGAACTGGAGCCCCACATATTCAACTGTGTACTAAATATCCTCCACTGGACTTCCCAAATGCACTGTGAATTTATCATATCCCCCCAAATCTATGACCTTGTTCATCTGTTTTCCTTCCAGTTTTCACATCTAAGTGAAATTTTTCACCATCTCTTTTTTATTTTATTTATTTATTTTGACAGGCAGAGTTAGACAAAGAGAGACAGAGAGAAAGGTCTTTTTTTTTTTTTCTGTTGGTTCACCCCCGAAGTGGTCACCATGGCTGGTGTGCTGTGGCCGGCACACTGCACCAATCCAAAGCTAGCAGCCAGGTGCTTCCTCCTGGTCTCCCATGCAGGTGCAGGGCCCCAGGACTGGGCCATCCCCCACTGCCTTCCCGGGCCACAGCAGAGAGCTGGATTGGAAGAGGAACAACCAGGACAGAATCCGGTGCCCCAACCGGGACTAGAACCTGCAGGCAGAGGATTAGCCTAGTGAGCTGCGGCGCTGGCCTTCACCATCTCTTTAAACATCTTAGAGTGTGGAGTCAACTTTGTTCTAGCAGTTAAGACATTGCTCAGGATGCCCAAATCCTGTATCTGAGTGCCTTGGGTTCAAGTTCTGACTCCATTTCCACTTACAGCTTGCTGCTTATGTACACCATGGGAGGCAGCAGGTGATGCATCATGCAGTTTTTTCCCTACCATACATGTTGGAGACTGGGATTGAGTTCCTGGGTCCTGGCTTTGCTGTGGCCAATTCTCTGGCTATTTTTTGGTATTTGGAGTTTCCAGTTTATGAGAGCTCTCTGTGTCTTCTTTTAGTTTCTCTACCTCCAAAACAAGTTAAAAAATTATCTGAGAGAGCTGGAGTTATCTTTAATGCTCCCACTCACTTCCATATCCAGTATCCCAATATCTCTCCTCCCTGCCCACAACCATTCTAGTTCAAACTATCACCTTTTTCTTTAAACCGCTCTTCTGAATTCCTAATTTGTCTACAGAATCCATTGTTGCCCATTTTCAATCCATTTGCTACAGCACAAAGCAGAGTGATGTTTATAATTATCTAATCTGATCTGCTGGATTAAGGTCTCCTATTGGATGTTCTTATAACAATAGATAATTCTCCTTCTGACAATCAACATGTTTGTACATACACATTCTATATGTCCTTTCTACTAGATGTGATGATATCTATTGGGACAGGACCCACCTGTGGTTTACAAATGTCTATCCATTGCCACATTTAGGCAATGCATTTGGAAATTAGAAAGCCTTTGGTAGTTTTTGGAAGAGCAAATGTGTTAATGAATGCTTAATTACATCTGCAACTAAAGCTAATATTTAAACTGTAACCTGGTTTCTACATGTAATTCTTTGCATTTTTCTATTGCTACATGGTCAAAGTAGGACAAAGTTTTGATAAATATACTACCCTTTGAGACTGTGTTTTCTTTTTCCTTACTACTGTGGTATATTGGAACTAGTGCCCCAACTTCTTCACTAACTTGTAAAATACATACCATTGCGATGAAATATCCATTGATATTAAGGTTGGCCATGTGACTTGTATCGACAATAATGTGACACAAACTGTAAACTTAAATATATTGATGCTATTTTGCCTTACTTTATTGTGCTTTGCCACTCATCAAGGAAAAAACATATCCTGGGGTTCCACTTAATGAAGGACAAGGACCAGATGGATGATACAGACTTGAATTCAACCTGCATCTTAGAAACAATTTCAGTTGACCATCAGCCTAAACATTGTAATCAAGTTGCAAAAATATAAGGGGGAAAAGTAAATGCTAGGTGTTACAAACCACTGAATTTTGACGTGGTTTGTTGCTATACAAGGATATTACAGCAATAGCTGTCCAATGCAATCCCTCATTGGAAAAACAATAGTGTTCTTATGATATATTTTAATTTTGACAGGTTGTAAGTATTTGGTACTAATTTTAGTTTTTCACACATTTCTTTAGATTGTAACTTTTTGGTAGTCAGAGACAGTATTATTTGAAGGGTGATGCTAAAACAAGTAACTGACATCATAGTTAAGGCCTGATACAAATGTATGTAGTGAATTTGAAATTCTCCTTTCTTTTTTATGACAATTCTGATAATCACCAGTAACTCCTTTACTTCCCCTGCAGTTGCAATCTTATTTCCTAATATAACTGAGAAATTTAGAACTCTATTTTGACATAAATTCTCAGAAGTCCTTTTATGTCCGATAAGGTCTCATCTAATTAATTAGCATCCCTGTGAAACACCAAAACTAGACTAGAGAATTACATTGTAAATTTATTTTCTGTTTATGCTTGTTAGCTAGAAAATAAATCACCTTTCAGGTCTGTTTCACAATTGTTTCCCAAACTCCATTTTACCTGTCAGAGACAAATGGGCATGTTTCTTGATTGAAACTGTAGCTAAAAATTTAATATTAGGAAATTAGGCTAATGAAGGTTCAGCTGTCTTAAGCAAAAATCATCTAGAAAAGTGAGTCTATTTTAGTAAAAATGTGCTTTATTTTAGTAAAAAATGTGCATTATCATCAATTAGTTTTGTTTTACTTAAAATATTGCTTTATTCTGTTTCATAACAGATATTTATGCAGAGAATCATTTATTGAATTAAAAACCAATACAGATTTTGCATAAAGAACTTTGGTATGATATACAAGAGATTGCAAGTAACAATCATCTGTTTTGATGAGAGATGGTGGTAGAAATTCTGTGAATTTGGAATAGCAGTCGGAGGGTCACTTAATATATATATTTCTTTTTTTAAGATCTATTTATTTATTTGAAAGGCAGAGTTATAAAGAGGCAGAGGTAGAGAGAGAGGTCTTCTATCCAAGGGTTTACTCCCCAGATGGCCCCAATGGCTGGAGCTATGCTGATCCGAAGCCAGGGGCTTCTTCTGGGTCTCCCACATGGATGCAGGAGCCCAAGGACTTGGGCCATCTTCCACTGCTTTCCCAGGCCATAGCAGAGAGCTGGATTGGAAGTGAAGCAGCCAGGACTCAAACTGGTGCTCATATAGGATGCCGGCACTACAGGCAGCACCTCTACCCATATGCCACAGCGTTGGCCTCTAAATATATATATTTCAAAGTTTCCATTTTTGAATATTGTGAATATATTGCTTTAAAATTATATATACTTTAGCATAAGGTTTATTATTTAGGATGAAATATAGCTCAGAGAGAGTTTGATGTATTTTTAGACTGTACTTGTTTTGGTGTTTGACAAAATAGCCAACGCCTGATGATAGTAAATGTTATCTGAAGAAATAATTTTTGGGTGAAGTGAGATCTTGACCCTTCAGACTACACCTGATTTGTGTCTGTTCTGGCTTTGCCACTTAAAGCTATTGCTTCATTTACAATGATGACACAATTGATGTTTCAGTGCTTTGCTCTTATTGGGGAAGAGAAGTAGCAAGAAAATAGAGGATCTATATACTCAATTTCATTGACAAGCAACTGGCTTGTACCTAGTTTCATAAAGAGGAGGAGTACAGATATAAATCCCTTTGAACTCTATATTCCATGGAACTTTTCACATCATTGTTAAATAACTTACTTGCTGTTGGCTGGAGGTCATCTCACTTTATGTCCATTTTTATCACTTTTTAAAACCTGGCTTTGCAGAAGCTCAATTTATGAAAGTGTTCTAAACTGGAAATATGAATTTTTAAAGCACAGGCAGAAACATAAGATGCTAACATGTTTAGTTCAGTTTCTAGTTCTTAGCATTTTAAATCAGTGTTTTGAACATCTATATTTATACATTGGCAAGATGAGAGAGTTGGAAGGTGATCATCTCTGGGAAAGGTAGAGTGAGAATTAGTTGATTAATGTGCATAAGTTGCTCTCATTATGTGTTAACTGCCAGTGATCTGGGGTTATTAGAAAAAAATATAAGTGTGTGTGTGCATGTGTGTGTGTGTGTGTGTGTGGGTGTGCAGATTTGCCCCCAGCTTATTGACTTTCATTTATTATGATCTTAAGGACCTCTCTCCCTCATCCTTATCCAATTAATTTTGTCATTTCATTGGAGATCTGCTTGCATGAGATTTATTTTTTTAATGACTTAGAAGATTAATTTGGAAGAACAGTATATTACTTTACTGTTGAGTAGCTAGAAAATGAGGTCAGATGTGGAAGTCTTAACTGGCTTAGTTCTGTGCCCTGTGAACCCAAGAGGCTCCGTTCTGAACTGATGCTCACAGTCATTCTCACTGTACCGAGCTAGAGAAGCATGGCCGCACACATCACCACATCTGGGACATTAGCTCAGCCACAGACAGAGGCTTGAAGGCTGCATATCCTTTCCATTGCAGTGGCCTTTCTTTCCTCAGGCACTCAATTACTTAAATTATAGAATTGGCAGTCACTTTTCCATTTTAGGAAGCTAATTGAATGTAATATTACGAAATGCAAGACCTGTGATGGCTTCAGGGGAAGTCCTCTGAATTCCACCGAGATTTTACAACTCAGATGCTGAGACATAGCCTCAGTGCATTACCTAGGGAGGCATAGAGGAGAGGGCATTTAGGAAGAGTTTGTTGCTATCCTCAAAATTTCTGCTTTTTTAAGATTTATTTATTTTACATGAAATTCAGAGTTATACAGAGAGAGGAGAGGCAGAGAAAGAGAGAGGGGGGGGGGGGTCTTCCATCCAATGGTTCACTTCCCAATTGGCCACAACTGCCGGAACTGCACTGATCTGAAGCCAGCATCTAGGAGTTTCTTCCAGGTCTCCCATGCGGGTACAGGGGCCCAAAGACTTGGGCCGTCTTCTACTATTATCCCAAGCCATAGCAGAGAACTGTATGGGAAGTGGAGCAACTGGGACTTGAACCAGTGCCCATATGGGATGCGAGTGCTTCAGGCCAGGCTGTTAACCCACTGCACCACAGCACCGGCCTCCAAAGTTTCTGCTTTTATCATTGCTAAACCAGATATGGAAGTCCACAATGGACGAAATTGCTGATGGTATCTGTGATCATATTGAAAATAATATTGCCTGTGAATAGAGCAGAATTGGAACCTATGGCACTGTGTTAATCAGCTTAAGTTTATATTACAAAATATAACCTAGATAGCATAAACAACAAACCTTTATTTTTCACAGTTCTGGAGGGTGAAAAGTCTGAGATAAGGGTCCTAGCGTCCACTGACAGTTTAGAATTTGGTGGTTTTTCACCAAGCAAGAGATTAGGAATAAGTAGTGCTGCATGATGAAAATTCCACCTGGTGGATTTATGTCCAGCCTCCCACATCCCTTCTTTCTTTGACTTCTGTTACAAACATGAGTGAGATGTCAGTGAAGCATGAAGCAAAATGACATACATTGGAAGGGGTCATTTAGTATTCAATCGCTTGACCAAACCTAAACATATCAGTTGTGGTTTAGAATCTCAAAATGTTTTGTTACAAATCCTGACCAACACAAATATGCTTTTCTTATAGCTTTTGATACTATGATGCACTTATGAAGCAGCATATTTAATATTTTCTCACTTGAATTTGCATGTGCTGTTTTTACACCCTCCTAGCTGATTGCCAGGAGTAATAATATGCTGAATAAGAATATTTAAATTTTATTGAATAGTTAATATCTGTCACATGTATTATATATGTTAATTACCACAACATTCTGAAATACTTTTCATTAATAACTCATATTTAGGTGAGGCCATTCAAACTCAGAAGGGACAGGTCACTTTTCAAGGTCACATGGAAGGTGAATAGCATATCAAATTCTTGTCAAAAGAATCCAAAACACCAGCTCTTAACAACCTTGTTTCTCTGACCTTTATGTCAACTGCACATTTTGCTCTCCCAGAAATGACTCTCTGAAAAGGAATGGAAACAAGAAGAGACTTCCACTGGAGGTGAGAGATTTGTAAGGAAGAGATGTGATTCAGCAATGTCAGAGGTCACATTTCTTAACTGGATCAAAGCTGAAACCTCTCACTGTGTAGACAGAACAGGTGAATAGTTGAGTATTTGTATTTATGCAACAGAAGTTCATTTTTAAAATATTTATTTATTTATTTGAAAGAGTTACAGAGAGGGGAGTGGAGAAATTCAGAGAGAGAGAGAGATCTTCCATCCGATGTCCACTCTGCAGATTACTGCAATGGCCAGCACTGGGCCAGGCTGAAGCCAGGAGCTTCTTTCTGGTCTCCCATGTGGGTGGCAGTGGCCCAACAATTGGGCTATGTATGCCAGTTTTTTCCAAAGCCATTAGCAGGAGTCTGGATCTGAAGTGAAATATCTGGGATATGAACTGGTGCCCATATGGGATACCGGCATTGCAGGTGGGGATCTTACCTGCTATGCCATAATGCTGGCTTTGAAATAGGTCCTTATTGAATTTATTGAGTGTTTAAATGGCACAGCTTGTATAGCCTTTCTGTGTATATTTAACATTTTAAACCTTATTTTAAGAAATACAGTTAAAAACTTTTTAGGGAATTATATTCCTCCAGTATAGTGTTTGATTTCTATGGCAATGGCATTTTTCAAGAAGTTATGTTTTTGACCTATGCTCATCCAAACTCAAATTATTCCATAATAGTTTCATGTTCTTGCTAAGGTGTCCATATTTCTCCCCAGAGCACTAGATACTTACGATCTTTCTTGATTGATGTCTTGCCTTTTATCAACCAGACTAAGTGAAGACAAGATGGATTGGAGCAGAGTTCTTTTTCTAACTAGCTGAGTCTCTGTGAGATCTAAGCAGTTGGTGCTGAATATCATCCCAAATTCTGCAAGTTTACTCACTTTGGTGAAACATTTATTATGACTTGCATGAAATGCCTTTGGGCATACATCAAAATATTTTAGTGAATTTAAAATAAAACCCAAACGTCTATGTACGCAAAGCCCTTCCTATAATAGTTTTGAATGAGGTCAAGCATGCAAAGTGGTTTTGCTGAACCCTTTAACTTTACTCAGGTCTTTTCACACACAATCTCCCCTGCTACCACCCCATTCAACATATATACACACACTCCAGTCTTGAATACTCTCTGCCTTGTGAGTGAGTTATTCTTCCACTCTAGAAACAGATCTTTGTGCCATTTTATTTCTCCTGCTGTCCATCAGATTATAGCTTATTCATTTATGATCTGAAGGTATTCTGCATACAGCTCTCATAGTCTTCTTCCCGTGGGTTTATAATCTTTTTTGTCACTGTGATATATTCTCACCTTTAACTCTTTCATTCAACTGTGAAATTTCAAGGGTGGGTATGTGCCTTAACTTTCCACATGTAGGACCTCACACACTTATTACATTTAAATCAGCCATCTGATAAATTGTTTGTGTCAGGATCTCCCCCTTTGGGAACTGGCTGGGTTACCATGAAGGAAGAGTCGAGGAGACTGAGGAAGGTCAAGCTAAACACACTTTATTGATACTCTAGGCGACTAGGAGGAGAGATCGCTCAAGCCTACTCCTGCGGGCACTAGACACTACGGACCAGGGAGAGAGGCTGAGCAACCTCTGGTTTACAGCGTCTGAGGGTCCTCTTATATACAGTTTCTAGAGGCTAGCCCCACCCACATTCCGACCTCCCAGGGTCCCATAGTCATGGCAACGACAGTTTGTGGTTAGGCCTTCTAGTTAGGCTGTCCTTTTTCAAATCTTATCAGCTAGGGTGGTTACCTTTCTACTTTTCTTTCAAGCTGTGCTACTGCGCAGTTACTTTGTTTCAAAGGGTGCTACAGTTACTTTGTTTCAAATGGCGCTACAATTACTTTCTCCATGAATAGTTCCCTAACAGTTTGCTATTTGTGTGTCTGTCCTTTAGGCCCTGAAAGTGGGTACTTAAAAATTAAGAGCAGCTTCAGCGTATTGCATGTCTTTCTTCTGTCTGCTGGACTTTCATCATTACTCTCAGGTCAGCTCCATTAACAGGATTTAGATCCCAGCTTCCCTTAGCCACCATCTTCTGTCATCTTTGTCCGTGATAACTGTATTTACAATTGAAAGTGGTAACTGCTAGGGATTGTCCTGTGTGACATTTGAACCTTGTAATGTTAAACACAGAAGGTTTAATTATTGATAGAACAATGCTGGAGAAAGCCAACCAGGGTATGACTAGGTGTACTTCTGCATGCTACAAAGACAGATGCAGATATGGGAAAATGCCACTGAAGCCCCAGGTCCTGAAACTTGCTGATGTTAGATCAAAGTCACCTGGCACTTCTTCAGAAGGGTCAGCCTTCAGCAGTATTAATGTTTTCCAGAATATGCTGCTCTATTCTTCCTCTTTTAATTACCACACAGTGCAAATATATTGGGATCCTTGGAATATTCATAAGTCAATCTAGTAATTATTTTCAAAGTATTTAATGTTATGAAAATAAGCAAATCAAAGTTCCAGTGGCCGCTGTGGCACCTTGTCCTCTGTCCTAGAAGCCCAATGAAGGGAAGTAGAGACACACTTTAACATCTACTTTGTAAGAACAAACAGGGGAACCCATCAACTGGTAGACTCCAGTTCTGGATTTTGCAGTTAGAATTATCTCCCCTTTTTGATTGTTTGTCCTGACAATTTCTTTTTCACTCCTCCATTTATAAAATTGTATGTCTGGGTTCAAATACTCACCTCTCTTTTAGTTATTCATTTCCCCTTGATGATTAGTTCATTCCTAGATGTTCCCTGGGTTGCCCTCCTCAAGGTATTTACAGGGACCACACAGTTGATATTTGCAACCACCCTCCACCCATCAGTGAGTGGGCACTTCAGTTTTTTTTTTTAAATATTTGTTTTATTTTATTTGAAAGTAAGTTACAGAGAGACAGAGGGAGGGAGGGAGGGAAGGGGGGAGGGAGGGAGAGAGAGAAAGTCTTCTATCACTAGTTCATTTCCCAAATGGCTGCAATGGCCAGAGCTGACCAGATCCCGAAGCCAGGAGCCAGGAGCTTCCTCTGGATCTTCCCACATGGATGCAGGGGCCAAGGACTTGGGCCATCTTCTACTACTTTCCCAGGCCATAGCAGATAGCTGGATCAGAAGAGGAGCAACCACTTGAATTGGCACCCACATGGGATGATGGCACTGCAGGTGGCAGCTGTACCTCTAAGCCAAAACACCAGCCCCCAGGCACTTCAGTTTCATAGCTATTCACCTAAATGCTGCTTATACCTTAGTCCCATTGGGTTTCTTTTCTGCCATTGAGTGGGAGATCTGTGGTGTTGTCTGTCCTCTCCAGGGCTGTCTGATCTGGAGTTCAGTTCACTGGCCAAGAGTTTTAGTGTATGGCTTCTGTCTCTTTGTTTCCTCAAGAATTAGTCTACAATATCTCCGGAGTGCAAACCACTATGTTTTCTGCATTCTAGTTTTCATTGAATTAAAACTGTTATATTAGAAGGATGCTTATGTTGTATTCAGGAATTGTTTGTTAATCTACATCCCTTTTAAGTCTTTATTCTTTTAAAAAGTAGTGGAATTCTTTCCTATTTGATGTGGGCAGCTTCCTGAATGTTTGACTCTCTTCCATGAAGATATTTGCAGAATTTGAATCTATTACTCACAAAGGTAACCTTGGCAACCTTTACAGGCCAATGGAAAAGATGTATGGATCACCTACTATATATAAGCATTGTACCAAATTTTGATATTTTAAGATAAATAGGACATAAATTGTGTGTAGTATCAGTCAATGACTGGGCAAATCTTAAGTAAAAATGTATTGACACCTGTGTGTAAATATAATTAGATATGCATATATATATTTGTACATAAATATGACAAAACTTCAAGAAGTTTGTGGAAAGTAAAATAAGTTTATTTTGGTATAAAAATTTTGAAATCTATGCATAGTTTTTAATATAGGCATTTTAAAGTTATCTCGGCATAAATTTCAAACTTCTTTTAAAAATTTATTTATTTATTTGAAAGGCAGAGGGAGGAAGGGAGAGAGGGAGAGAGGGAGGAAGGGAGAGAGAGAGATCTTTTATCCTGTGCTTCACTCATGAAATGGCTACAACCAGAGGTGGGCTGCACACGGGTGCAGGGACCCAGGGACTTGGGCCATCTTCTACTGCTTTCCCAGGCTATAGCAGAGAGCTGGATCAGAAGTAGAGCAGCTAGGACTCGAACCAGCACCTGTATGGGGTGCCAGCACTGCAGGCCAGGAAGCAGCTTTACCCGCTAAGCCACAGTGCCAGCCCCTCAAACATTTTTTTCACCAAAAATAAACTTATCTTTTAATCCCATTTCCACAAATTTCTTGAAATACTCTTGAAAGTGTGTTTAATTGTGATACAATAAAAATACTTGTTTAGGTTACCTATCTACTTGAACATTATTCTTGGCAATAACTTCAGTGTTTTTTTTTTTTCTTTTTGAATACAGAAAACATAATTTCATAGACGAGGCATTTTTCTTACAAATTAATTTGGGAAATATGTTGCTAATTGCTTCAACTGAAAGCATTCTTTTGGGAAGTAGATTTTGGAATTAGCTTAATTAGTTTAACATAGTATTCTCTTCACTTAAAATTATATCTTTGAAGTTTAGTTACAAAGTGTTTTTTTATTTAAAACAAAATGACAAGATCCCTTTACCATGACATTAGCAGTTCATGTCATCAGGGGGCTGCGTTCCCAAGTCTGTGTGCAGGCAGCAAATCAGCCGCTGCCTGGTCTGCAGTGCTGACATTCCATACAGGCGCTGGTTCGAGTCCCTTCTGCTTCACTTCTGATCAAGCTCTCTGCTATAGCCTGGGAAAGCAGTGGAAGATGGCCCAAGTCCCTGGGTCCCTGCACCTGTGTACAGCCCACCTCTGGCTGTTGTAGCCATTTTGTGAGTGAAGCAGAGGATAGAAGACCGATCTCTCCCCCTCACCAACCCCGCCTTTCAAATAAATAAATAATTTTTAAAAGAAGTTTGAAATTTATGCCTGCATTTCTCAGTGGATTTCATTGATTACTAACACGTTGTATCTGAGTTTACAGCTCTTCTGGGTTGTTGGTGAAGTCTACCTTCATTCTTTCCTACTCTGAGCCATGTAATTTCATGTAATTACCAACATCACCTATACCTCTATTACCATGACATGAAATCTCAAGTTTGAAGACAGGATGCATTTACACTGGCATGTTAACACTACTATTGAAAGCAAAAACAGCTCAGTGTGGTTCATCTTCCAGTCAAAAATGACTCCTTCCCCTTTCCATCCTCTCTCAGGCTCTAAGCTGAGATTATTCAGGGGGTTCTGCACAATTCTGTAAGATTATTTAGCCATTTTGAGGAAAACAAATCCAGAGAAAGCTATGAACCCCTTTAAGGTTTACTTTTTTGTGCTTCATGCTAAGTTGGTTGCCTTTGAAAGCACATGCTCTCCTTCTGAATCCAAGTCTCTCAGGGCATAACATTTTGATCTGACATAGGACTCAGTCAGGACAGGTAGGTGCAGATGAAGGGCTTCTTGCACCCAGGTCACCCTCTGTGGTAGCTAGCAAGTCCTGTGCAATGCATGTGATGTGGAGAGGAGATGCTGTGGCCTCACCCGGGTGGGCTGCACTCCATATCCAACAGAGGATCTGGCACCTTTGGGGTTTGGAATGTAGAATCAGGATATGAGGTTTTAAGTCTTGGGCCAGGCACTTTAAATGTTAGACAATCTTAAAGTAATAAATTTTGGTAGATACTATCATCTATGTGGGTACATGTGTACTATATATAGCAGGGAGAAACAGACTCAGGAAAAATTACAAAGAAAAAATTTTTTATACTATTCTATTAGCTGTTAAATGGTAGAGGCAGAAGTCAATCAATAATGTTATGTACATCTCTGCTTCTTAGTAGCATTCCTGGTCCTTACATACTATGGAATACCCTAGCTCCTCTGGCTAGTGCCAGATGCTTGAATAGACTTGGTATTTTTTTTTTTCCTCAAAGATAGATAGATAGTCTACATATTGATTTATTTATTTGAAAGTCAGAGAGAGAGAGCAGAGAAATTGAAAGACATTGATAAAAGCACAGAGATCTTTTATCTGCTGGTTCACTCCTTGAGTGCTTACAAAAATTAAGACTGAGCCGTTAAGACCTGGACTCCATCCAGGTCTCCTATATGGGTGGCAGGGACCCAAATACTTGAGCCATTAACTACTGGCTCCCAAGATTTGCATCAGCAGGAAATTGAATGGGATGTGGAGGAGCCAAGACTCAATCCAAGGATTGATTTAACTGATGTGCCGAATGCCTGCCCTACTGTGGGGAGCAACCGAGGCTAGACTAAATTACTGGAACTGCTATGACTAATTCTATGCATCTGATCTCCCACCATATGGCACTGAGAGAGAATAAACAGCTTCCATACAGCTGCCTCACCAATTTGACTAACAAGCTGCAGGAGCTGATCCTGATCCTGATTGGAGGAGAGCAGCGTGCTCGGGGTGTGGGCAGCAGAGCACGGATTGGTAGAAGAGGACTATAAAGGAGGAGAGAGACAATATGCACGAGGAACATCTGAGCAACCCCTGAGAGAGACAACAATATGCACGAGGAACATCTGAGCAACCCCTGAGAGAGACGGCCCAGCCAGCGGTGTGCCGCTCCTCCGCGGAAGCGGGGAAGCGGCGGGGGTGCCGTCCCTCCGTGGAGGCGGGGGGGGGGGGGGGGGGGGGGGGGGACGGGACAGGGCTGGCAGCAAACCCGGAAAGGGCCGGGGAAAAAGAACAGAGCAGGGTCCGGTGTCATTCCTCCGTGAGTGGGGGAGCGACACCCTACATCCTAAGCTTTATCAAATATTAATTAAGTGCATTAAAAGAGCCAATATTGTGGTTGATATGGGTGAATTCAAAGAATTAATGAGAAAGGATACCACCAGCTTCCATTGGGATCTTTCTCAATAATCTTATATTTTTCACATAGGCATTGGGGAAAGAGGTGGTCACACAATGTATATCTCAAGGTATGAGAGGAGAAGGGAAAGTAAATTTTATGCACAAGAAGTGTAGTGAAAAAGCTTGAGGTTTTTGTAGCCAAGGAATAAGATTATTTAGTCATTTTTAAGAAAATGAACCAGAGAAAACTATGAAGCCTTTTGAGGTTTGTTTGTTTATTTATTTACACTCCATGCTAAATTGATTGCCTTAAAAGGCCCATGCTTTCTTTCTGACTCCAAGTCTCTCGGGGCATAACATTTCAACCTAGGACTTGAGGACAGGTGAGCACAGGTAAGGAGGACTTCTCACACCTAAGTCATCCTCTCCTGTAGTTGGCAAGTCCCTTGCATAAGGCTCTTGTGGTGTGGGGAGGGGACACAGCCTGTAGCTGTGAGACTTACAATGCCCTCAATCCCTCCTCCACCTTTCTGCCACACTCCCAGGTATGTGTATTTACTTTTTTTGTTTGCTTTTACTCAACAAAGCAAAGTGAAGCACAGCAGCATTAGATGAAAGAGCTCCAAACTCCATCAGTCTGAGCTCTGGAAGGAGGGAGAGAGACACAAATGAGTACAGGCAAATTTTGGCAGGTGCATGGTCTCTCTACTTCTTAACACCTCATGACAACTCATTAAAACGAATGTCTCTTGCTGTTTGAAATTTTTCCAGAGGAATAAGAAGTTTTCTTCCCTTCATATATTATCTTAGAAGACAGAAGGCTCCCTGCAATTTTTTTTATCATTTTAGCTCTCTTTGCAATGAATTTCTAACAGCACAGCATCTGCTAACAGAACATTTCTCTTGATGCTTTGCTGAGAGATGGTTTCTGTCCTCTGCCAAGAGCAGTGGTTTTGAAAGAGTTTGCGAAAGGCTTGGGAAATAAGTAGCTCAGTCTGCACTTTGCCATCCTCACTCTCAATGAACTCTTTTTCAAAGTGATCCAGAGAGGTTAATTAACCTCATTGTCACAGTCTATTGTAGATTCCACTCATTTGAGAAATGTACTAAGATGGGAGGTTTGGCCTTCATAGGCTGGAGGCCCTGAAAGATGTGGTGGTGTGGACAGATGCTGGCCTTTGAGTGGAAGGGGAGAGACCAGTCTGAAGTAGAATTTGTCACAAGGCAGAACCTGTAATTCCAGTCCTTTGGTTTATTCCTTGATTTTCCTTTTATTTTAAACCCTCAGAGGGTGCTATTTCCTCTCATCTTTGTGTGAGTCACTCCGGGGAAAAAAGTAGAAAAGATGAGGTGGTGATAAACCCAGGGAAATGACAATCATAATGCTGATTTCTGTGTCATACTTTATGACATCTTTCTTTTTAAAATTATTTTTAAAGATTATTTATTTGAAAGACAGAGTCACAGAGAGAGGTGGAGACAGAGAGAGAGGTTTTCCATCTACTGGTTCACTCCCAAGATGGCCACAACAGCTGGAGCTGCGCCGATTCAAAGCCAGGAGCCAGGAGCCAGGAGCTTCTTCTGGGTCTCCTACGCAGGTGCACAGGCCCAAGGACCTGGGCCATCTTCTACTGCTTTCCCAGGCCACAGCAGAGAGCTGGATTGGAAAAGGAGCAGCCAGGACTAAAACTGGTACCCATGTGGGATGCCGGTGCTTCAGACCAGGGCTTTAACCCGCGGCACCACAGTGCCGGCCCCTGTGACTTCTTTTCTTTTTAAAGAAGCAAGAAGTATGTTGAAAGATGATTTTGTGTTTATTTTTTTTTATTTTTATAAAGGGAACAAATTTCATGTATAGAGTTTTAAAAGCACAAGGATACTTCCCTCCATTCTCCTTCTCTTGTTATTTTTCTTTTTCTTTTCACTATGACATACCTTCTATATGCATCACAATCACAAACCTAACCTTCCACCAAGCAAAGAACCTAACAAATATGGAAAGATGATTTTAAATGCGTCATAACTGTGTCATACATGAAATGAAATGTATTGAATCCACAAGTTTAGAAAGGATAGTTTGTGGCAGACTAAATTGGTCAAAAAATAAAATACTTAAAACATTCTGTAAGACAGCTAATAAAATTAAAAAAATTTTATGTTTATGTTTTTCATGTAAAAATTTGTAATTTTTGATAGTTTTTACATAACTTTCCTTGAAAGAAATGTGTGAAAATTAGGCTAGTGATGTTTGCTGTGAAGTAACTTATTGGAATTGGAGTACTTATTTAAGTACTAACAAGTATAGACAGAGTTGCTATTGTTTTCCTACATCTGTTTATTATATGTACTATTATACTCATCCTTAAGATAATTAATTTCCTTTAAATCACACACAATTGATTCTCTTCACAGACACACACTCAAACACATATTTAGGTTTTTTTTTTTTTTTTTTTTTTTTTTTTGGACAGGCAGAGTGGACAGAGAGAGAGACAGAGAAAAAGGTCTTCCTTTGCCGTTGGTTCACCCTCCAATGGCCACCGCGGCTGGCGCGCTGCGGCCAGCACACCGCGCTGATCCGATGGCAGGAGCCAGGTACTTATCCTGGTCTCCCATGGGATGCAGGGCCCTAGCACTTGGGCTGTCCTCCACTGCACTCCCTGGCCACAGCAGAGAGCTGGCCTGGAAGAGGGGCAACCGGGACAGACTCCGGCGCCCTGACCAGGACTAGAACCTGGTGTGCTGGCGCCGCAAGGCCGAGGATTAGCCTAGTGAGCCACAGCGCCGGCCCTAGGTTTTAAAAAGTTCAAAGATTCAAAGATAATGAGAATTTTCCATGAACTTTTTCAAGCCTACTGTAAATATGTGGACTCTTAGAAAATTTGTGGGGTATGTGAATTATGAAAAAAGATACATAATTTTTGCTCCAAAATGAACTTATCTTTCAATTACATTTTCCAGGAATTTCTGAAGCGCCTCAATATATATGTATGTGCAAGTATATAACGTGTTTGTTTATACATATAAATGTTTGTGTATGTATATCTGGGAGAACACATTGTGTGTATTTTATGTATATATGTGTACATGTATAAATGTGAGTATATGCATGTCTGTATATATATATTTTGGTATATGTATATGTACTAATACACATAAGTTTTTATATGTGTGAATATAGAAATATGTGTATGTGCTTGCATGAGTATATGTGTATATATATGTACACATGTGTGAATGAATAAATATATGAGCATGTATGCATATGTATATATAGACTGTAATATACATTTATCTGAGGATTTTAAAATCTTGCCATTGATTTTCTAGTATTAATGTTGTCATTGATTTTCTAGTATTAATCTACTTATTAATTGCTTATGCTTGAAATTATGAAGAGAATTTGACTTAGAAAGCTGAAACCTTTCATGTTCTTGTCTCAACTGGTCAGTGACCTTGGAAAAGTGAAGCAACATCATTGTGCCTCAAATTCATTTCCTTAAAAATATTGTGCCATAAATATTCTCTCTTAGAATCTGATATTGATGGCTTTAATGGGGATTCTTGAGGAAGATGTGTGTAAGAATGAAGGGGATTTCTGAGATGTGTGATGCATATAATCATAAATGGTATTTGCACTGGGGATTGCACTGGGCTGGTGTATAAAGAACTTGAAATTTAGGCCAGGAATGCCTTCAACACAACTGTTCAGCTTTGGAAGACCTTCCCACTCCTGATTTCACTTGACTGTGCCTCCAGGATCTTAAAATGTTCGCCTGGCCTTTTGGACACTACAACTCTAAGCTTCCCACAACATACATCATGACCCTGTAAATTATTGGAATAATTTCCCAGAAACTCATTGAAGGTGTGTAGAAAAAGGAATGTGGCATATGAGACCTATTAAGGCAGACTCTGAGTTGCTGTAATGTTTTTTGTTCAAAATTTCCAATTGTTGGGAGTTTGTCTATGATAGATCTAGTAGTATCCTAGGTTCTATGGGATATGAAAAGAATGTTAAGATGTGAGTTGCTCTCTATAAACTTTTCATATATTTAAAATAATAAAATTAGTCAATAAGACATCATCCACCATTAATTATTCAATATGCATGTATATATAAAAAGGGTTTAAGGGTCCCTGTGCTGGATGCTTTCATACATCATGCAGGGGAGGGGAATGTCCAGCCCATGGGCCATACAAGCCTGTAAAATCATTTGTTCTGGTCCTACCAAGGCAACTACAGATGGGATTCAAAATTCAATAAATTCTATAAATTCTGCATCAGGATAATTTTTAAGTTGATAACTTTATATGATCTATGAATGATATTATAAATATCCAAATGCCCTTGACAGAAAAAACATTTCCCCACCCTGAAAGCTCACCAAAACTTGTAGATATTAGGTAAACAATTATTACTTTAGAAATATTAGGTAACCCTCTTAACTTCAGTGAGATAGTAAATGGAAAAGCAAAGGTACACACCAGTCTGTATGACTCTAGAATCATTCTCTTCCCTTTAGTAACAATATTACTAGTAAAGTTCCAGAACCAAAATGGTATTTCTTTTTCAGTAATGATGAATTCTGGAGGACGAGGTTTCCTAGACCCTCATCAAGAGATAGTATGTTGAGGCATGTGATTTTCAAAAGGATGGGAAAATTAATATACTTTTGGGAGTTTCCAACATTAACAGTCAGTTCTTTGGTTTTTCCAGTGACCATACCACAAATTAGTTTAACTGAATCCTAAAACACTTTCTTCAGACAGAGAGTTATAAGCACCACACAGCCAGCTCTGAGTACTTCCAAGGATGATAGTAGAGACGATGTTAAAAACATTGGAGTTTCTAGTCTAGAGAAGTTGAATGAGCTCCTGTAACTGAGAACTTTCAAGACTCAGGATGCAAACTTCAAGATACAGAAATGGAACAAGAGATCAGGGGTAGAGTAAAGTGCTGGATAGATGAATGAGAGATCCTTGGAAATATGAATCCTTCTGATTTACATTGGAAGGTGATACCATAAGACAAAATTATAGTCAATGATCTTCCTGGTGTGGAGCCTCTCTCCAGGAATAGGCTGCCTTCCTAGATACCTGAAACCTAGATGGTTTCTACATCTGTAAGCTAAGGATATTTATTCTGGGTTTTTGGCTACTGTTAATTATAATTTATGTGTAAAGTATTTCATAGCCCATAATAAATAGTGACTCATTTGAAAACATTTCCTATAAGTTATTCAAAATTAAAAGAACACCTACCAGGGGTTAATAGCTGTAGAAATTCATCTCTTATAAGTTGACCTACAGACTCTTGAACTCTGACAGGTCACCTGCAAGAAGAAGAAGACAGGTCTTCTGGGGCTAGGAATGCAATGTAAATCCGGTTGCCCTGAGGGATTGCACACAGATTGTTCAGTTTCAGAACAGGAAATGGTTTGTGAAATATTTGTTCTTTATTTATAGTCTGAGGCAGTTTAATGTCACTGATCATTTCATAATTAGGGTTTGCTATCAAGGATTGGATAGTTCATTTTTCACTGTAACATTCTGGTAAAGCAACTATACTCCCATAGTAACTCTAACTGAAACAAAATAATTAACTACTTAATTATAGTTTGTAAAACATGTCATACTTCTCTATTTCATAAGCAGTTGTAGGCTCAAAATATTGCAATTGTAAGAAAGAAGAAACAGTTATGAAAAATTATACAGGAAGGCCAACATGCTTAAATGAATTACTATTATAAATTGTATACAGTTTATACAATCTTTATACAATCTAATTTTCTCATTTTTATCCTGGGTTTGAAAGTTTTAGCTCATCTTGAAATTTTATATTTATGATAAAATCCTTCTTAATGCCCCAGTATTGTTTCACTGCTCCAGATCTTTCCATTCTTGATTATTCATAAAATAATTTTATATATATTTTTTAAATATCTTGTGCTTAACTCCTTTTTTGGTTCTTGCCAAGTCACAGAACAAAAAGAGAAAAAGTTTTCCTATCTCGTAGGGTCATTTTTTTTTCCCTGTATGAATGATTCATAGCTAGTTTTCTTCTCTATTATTTGCCTTTTTATATTTTCATTTTTTGTTACTCTTCTCAGAGACAGATTGTTCATCTAAAATAATCAAGTTCATTTGAACTAATTTTTTCCTATACTTTGGGTGATCCTGCACTTGTCTGGGAGACGGCTTGCCTAGCCCATGTAGGAGGTTAAGAGGGTATGGTATGCCAAGCCTACTGGGAAAATACCCTGGATGAGGGCTCAGCACACTGGGACACACACATGACCTGGCTGCTGGCAGTGGCAGGGACCCCAGATACATTTCCCGCACCCCCACTTCCTGTTGAAAGGCCTTATGATTGTCAACAAGGTAAACAGCTCCTGGGTGTGGCCCATTCTCATAAGGGCCACCTGGAAGGCTATGTAGGCTACATGACCTTCAAGCTGATTGGAAAAGCATACAGGTGCCACTATCATTTTCCTTAGAATTAGTGTTATCCTGAACTAGCTATGCCCCCTCTGCCTGCCCCGTAAAAGCCTGTGCCTGATTGTTAATAAACGGACATGTTCACTGAAACTTGTCTCTGGTGCTTCTTGTCAAAGAATGCCATCACCCCACCATCCTGACAGTGTGGGCCTTGCAGGATGAGCCCACACTATACTAATTATGCATTATTCAAACAGATCCAAATATCTCTGTTTAAAATGAACCAGTACTCTTCTCTGTCAAATCAAGTGTACAACTTCATTTGAATAGTATCATGAAAGTACAATTCTCAAGTCATAAAGATTTTTTTTTTCTTTTTTTTTGACAGGCAGAGTGGACAGTGAGAGAGAGAGACAGAGAGAAAGGTCTTCCTTTGCCGTTGGTTCACCCTCCAATGGCCGCCGCAGCTGGCGCATCGTGCTGATCCAAAGCCAGGAATTTATCCTGGTCTCCTATGCGGGTGCAGGGCCCAAGCACTTGGGCCATCCTCCACTGCACTCCCGGGCCATGGCAGAGAGCTGGCCTGGAAGAGGGGCAACTGGGACAGAATCCAGTGCCCCGACTGGGACTAGAACCCGGTGTGCTGGCGCTGCAAGGCGGAAGATTAGCCTACTGAGCCACGGCGCTGGCCGATTTTTCTTTCTAAAACTTAAACACTTATCTCAAGTGAAGAAAGATGAAATCACTTTTGTCTTGGGTAGCAACATATCATGGATCAGGCAGAAGAGGCATCATCCTGAGAATGAATAATCTTAAGGCCAGTGGAGAAAGACCCCTAGGAAGAAATTATTTAGTGCTGGAAACCTCTGAAATTAGGTCTAGGTAATGGGAAACTGTGATTTCCTTTAATAGGTAGAATTTGGAAAAATAATAATGTAACAAACAATGATAAATGGGAGATATGTATTCAAACTAAATAAGATGGATTGAGAATAATGAACAGGATGTGTGGAAAGAGACTTGTAGGAGGAAGGCATTCACAGATTCAAGCTACATCCAATCTTTTTTTTTTTTTTTTTTTTTTTTGATAGGCAGAGTGGACAGTGAGAGAGAGAGAGAGAGAGACAGAGAGAAAGGTCTTCCTTTTGCCGTTAGTTCACCCCGCAATGGCTGCTGCGGCCAGTGCACCACGCTGATCTGAAGCCAGGAGCCAGGTACTTCTCCTGGTCTCCTATGCTGGTGCAGGGCCCAAGCACTTGGGCCATCCTCCACTGCACTCCTGGGCCACAACAGAGAGCTGGACAGGAAGAGGTGTGACTGGGACAGAATCTGGCACCCCGTCCGGAACTAGAACCCGGTGTGCCGGCGCTGCAGGTGGAGGATTAGCCTATTGAGCTGCAGTGCTGGCCTATACCCAATCTTGAATGGAGAAGACTGATGATATGATCCAACCATTAGATTGAAATTGTCAGAAAGAACAAGTCTGAAATACTCTACAAATATATTAAATGTTACTATAATATCTTTTACTGGTGATTTTCTTTTTCAGTGTAATTTCTGTTATATGCTTTCAAAAGTCACACAGTCTAGTTAGAAAAATATCTAATATATACAAAATGATTAAGGGACCCTTGACTAAGTAACTTAATCCTATCTGTTTCTTTGCATGTACAACAAGCGTGGCAAGATCTCATTGTGCTTTAGTGATGATGCTTCTAATGATTTTCTGCAGCCCTGTATTCTTCCATGTTATATTTCACTTGATAGTAGGTAGCTAGTCTAGGAAGATCTCTGCAAAATGCAGTATTAACCACAGATATCACATTTAATTTTGTCCCTACAACTACATATCTTAGTTGAAAAAACGTTTGCAGCATAAAAATGACATCTAATAAGCTTTGATATTTTTGCTCTGCCCACTCATATCTCACACTAGCTAGTGTAATCTCTGCCAACTAATATTACCTATTGTGTCTACTTATATAATCTTTATTTATGAATAACTGTAAGACAATCCAATCAGTGTGCTGACTGATTGTAAATGTTTGCAGTTACTAAGTACAGCTTTTCAATGCTCATTTAATATATACATGCTTGTATGTTGTATAATGTAAACTTTTACATTTCCCTGAGTGTCACAAGGCCAAGCTCTTCTTGCCAAGGAGAAAGCCCTTCAAACACAGCATGCAAAGATCTGGTTTCCCTGGCAACTAGAAACTCTCCACCCCAGTATTCAATTCAGCATACACGTCTGCACCATTTTCTTCTTTATTTTTTAAGTGAGAATGCAGTTTTAGAACAATGGCTGCCAAAAATGGATAATAGCACGAATCAGAAGGCTATTTATATAGGAAATTGGGACATTAGCAGATTTTTCTATTCCATGTTCTTAAATAGTTGACTTGAATACTTAATGGTTAAATAGTGCTAAGTTTTATTTTTAGTAACAGTGAATTTTGAAAAGAAACCTATGTACATCTGCAATTTTGTTAAATGGCAAGATAGTATAATTTTTTCTGATTAAAAATATCTTCTGTCACAGTTTAAAAATACACAATTATCTATCTACAAATAGATATGTGTACATTATTTAGATAGCATATGAAATATTTGATAACATTTTTGTTAGCATTTTAAAATGTGTTATGTTTGCACAATATAATTATAGACAAACCTAGCTGTTGGTGGGATGCTAAGTTAATGCAAAAGATATTTGGAATACTTTTGTTTCTGGAAGGCACACAGTTTTATAGCCAAAGTTAAAAATATCAGTCTAATATACTAAGTTGTGATGCTTGGACACAGCCTTGCCTTTGGGCAAGATAATCAAGCTCTAAAGTTTAGGTATAAACTCAGATGTTTAGCAAGGCATGTAGGAAATGACGAGAGATCTTAACAATGGTTTTCACCAACCGCCCTCCTTTGCCTCTCGTTGCTGCAGATCTCTCTTGCTCTTATCTTTCCCGGTCAGCTTTAGGAGAGCCAGATCTGGTGGTCTAGCTGAGAGAGCACCACGGATTCATACCGTCATGTGTGTTTAGTTTGCAGAGGTTGTTAAATGAGAGCAAATCATCTTTAAGAAGTCAGTTTATAAGCATCCAATATTCAGATGTCTATATTTTGAGCAAGGGTCTTTTCTGGAGTGCAATAAGTATTCCTGCATCTAACATTGGCCCAGAAAAGAAGTTTGCACCTCTTGTGGGTAGCCCAAGACTAGGTAAATTGAAGATATCAATTGTCAAGGCTTTTATTGACCACAAAAATTTTTTAAGAAGAAATCCCAGAAACTAACATCAGCAGCTATTATATATCCTTAACAATTCATTGTACTTGGATCTTTGTGGATAAAGTGGTTTCAGTTATTTCCAACCTATTATTTATTACTTTACAGAGACCTGATTTAAGAACCTTTCTAATTATTATTTTTTATAAATTAAATGGACACAGAAGTCACATACTAAGAAATTCACACCACAGGATAGAAAAAAAATTAGGTAGCTCATTGTCAAGAATTAGTGATAAAACAACTTTCTTCTTCTACAAGTTTTGACACAAGGCACTCCGCTAATAAATATCTTGGTATTCAAGAGATTGAGCTAGTTGTGAATTAACATGAAATGCAAAGGAAGGAATCAGATGACAGTCACCAACATGAAGCACTCTTCCTTTTTGTTTCTCTGAATTCTGTTTACACTACAGAATAGCATTTCAAGGGCTGTGTTATTGGCCTTGACCATGGAAATAAACTGAGTTGGAATAGATAAACCTAAAGAGATGAACAAGTCTACAGGTTCCCTTCAGATGCTCATCTTCACTATCATTACTAAAAGAATTATCTTTCTGATATTTTATCTTAGAGTGAGAGCGAAAAGATAAAAAGTCTTCCTCAGCAGTATCTAAATATGGTAAGAGTTCCTCATAGATAAGTTCTTATGGATGCAAACCACTTCCATATACTGGTGCAGTTGTGTTAACCTGATCCTTATTTTACTTAACTGCTTCTCTGTTCTGAATCCCTGCACTGTCAGGAATTTCTGGTGTGTATCTTGATTACAGTTTTTGGACTCAAAAGTTAAAAGCAATAATTTGGCATAGGAACCCATGCAGACTCAACCTTCAAGTTTAATTGTATATAAAATTTAAGTTTTCCCTCAACTGTCTAGAACATGAAGATACTTCAAAAAGTTTGTGGGGAAATGGAATTAGAAGATATCTCTACTTTGGCAAATAATGCTTTCTGGAATGTATGCCTAGTTTTTTCATATTATATAATTTTATGTGTTTTTTTGAACTCTTCTCATTTTTACAGCTTTTAGGGGAAGGATTTTAATGACTTCTGTTCTGATTCCTTTACCTGTGCCTTACTGGTTTCTTGGGGGTGGCCTAAGCCTTGACAAAAATCTCTAAAATATCATGGCCTTTACAGTCTAGTGAGTTTTTGTTAATTTTTCCAGTCATAGTTCTACTGTCACATGCTCTGTGTTTTCCTTGATATTCCATTAACACTTAGGTTGTATGAACTGTGTTGTTCTGTGAATAGTGTTGTAAATGCCTTCTATGGATCTGTATATAATCTCCATAACATTTTTTGGTAAGCTCATGGAAGGCAAGTATCAGAGATTTGACACTTAGTTCAATTCCAGTTACTGAACAAAGGCTCAATGTAGAGTCTGTTCATTAATTTCATGTTTTGGGACCAAGTTGTGTTTTCTCCTCATCCAAAATTCATATGTTGGAGTCCCAATTCCCAGTACTTCAGTATATGACTTTTTTTGGAGACAGGAATGAGATAATTAAGTTTAAATGAGCCCTGATCTGATCAGTGTCTTCATTAGAAACAGAGATGAAGACTCAAATATGTGTAGAGGAAGACTACACAAAACATGAAGGAGATGGCCATCTGCACTCCAAGGAGGGAGGTCTTGGAATCCAACTGTGTCAAAATCTTGACCTTGTCTTCTGACCTTCAGAGAAGGAAGAGAATACATTCCTGGTGTTTAAGGCACCTGGTCTATCATGCTTCATATGGCAAGCCTAGCAAATTAATACTGTTGTACCTGAGTGAGTACAAACAGAGGAGAACTATACATGGATAAAATTTGATGGTCCTTTATTGCCAGAGGTGGAGAGTGAGCTCATGCCCTAAAGAACTCATGACTCTTTAGCTGAAAGCAACAAGGTTTATAAAGGCAGAAACCACAGGAAGGAAGGAGGAATACATGGTTGCTAGGATCAGGGGGAATATGTGGTTACTATGGTCAAGCTGATCTAAGGCCTTTGTGAAATTAATATCAATTATAAACTCAACAAGAGACAAATTATAAGCTTAACATTAATGCAGCTGCAGCCTATCTGTTTTAAACTTGAGTAACCATGCTAGGAAGTTTCTGTGTTCAGTCAGGTGGGATGCAAGGGACTGTTGTTGTCTGTGTTTTAGATCATAGTTTCAGACCAGAGTCTCAGAGTGGGGGGTGCTTTCACAAGATGGAGTCTCGGGTGCTCTAAAATGGAGTCTCTGCTTCCAAGGTGTTACTTCAATAGAGTACATATTTACAGCATTTCTACATATTTGGAATGCCATTGGTTCTTTTTCAAAAGCAATCAAGGGTCTTTGTTCCACAATCATCTCTAATTTCACTATTTTCTGTTCCCCATGTGATACACAAAACCTGTAATCTGACCCTGTATCACCTCTTTGCTCATCCCTCAGCAGCTCCCCAGTTAAATGTGGTTAAGCTGGCAGAGCCTCCTATAAGAGATGGTATTTCCATTAATGGGCTGTTTTTCACCACAGAAGTTATTGGCTAGGAACACAATGTGTTTGAGTGCGAGTGTTTGTAAGTATCCAACCCTTGTGATGTCATTACCACCTTGTTTCAGAGGCCATTTTGTTGCTAATTGTTTGTTGTTTATTTTGATAATTTTTTTCTCTGTTTTTTTTTCTTCCATTCTCTGAGCATTTCATTGCTCTGTTTATCCTCTTTTTAATATAACATTGTTCTTAATGGTTAATAGACTTGCAAATGCAACCTTTGTGTTTCATCATGTGGACCCTATGCCAGATTTTTCCTTCTGCTCTCTCTGAATGCTTAATAGCACTGGCGTTTTCAGGAACTGTGTTGCAGTTCATTTCCAACTGTCTTCCTGCTATTAAATGTACAGTACACAACAAGGAACACATTCCACCAATGTGTTCTCCAGAAAGTAGCTATGAGCATAGAACATCAAAAGCAAAATGAGTTTGGCAATCTTAACATAACATCTGTTCAGGGATTTCTCCTCATACCATGAGGGAGGAAAGAGAAAGTGAGATAACTGTATACTACATGGCACATTTTAAAAGAGTCAAAGAAAGCTGCTATGTGAAAAAGGAATAAAAAGATACCCAATGTAGAAAAAAATACATAAAATTATATACCACCCCAAAGACAAATTCATATTCTATTATGTGCTGCTTGTTGAGTGGTTATACAGGTGGCAACAGAATACAGGGTGATTCACAATATTTTTCTTGTGTTCCCCAGTTCTCAATAACCATCAATTACCATAGGGCAAATGACTTTTCTCCAAATACATCTGAGCAGTCATATATTTTCATTATCCTGCACTTTGTTTCAATGACCTGACTGTAGATAAAACGCCATGTGTGTGCCTGCTGTGACATTCATTGCAGCAACTGCACCTGTTAGGAGAACATTTCTGCTTATTACAAGCATTTGGTGAACATTGAGGCCGCGTCTACAGAAGGCAATTGTTTTAAAATTAATACTGGATCATTTGTCTTCAAATACTATTCTCCTTGTTTTTTTGTAGTCCTCACATATATACAAATTTAAAAAAAAGGTGGAGATAAATGTGTTTTTCAAGCACTACAGGCCCATGAGAAGATTTTTTTTTTTAATAAAATACTTTTATTTGGGAGGCAGAGAGAGAGAGAGAGAGAATGAGAATGCAGAACTATCCCATTGGCTTATTCACTCACCATATACCCACAACAATTGGGGCTGGGCCATGGTGGAGACAGGAATTCATTCTATTTCTCCCATGTAGGGGGTCAATAATCTAATATGTTGAGCTATCACTGCTGCCTTCTAGGGTCTGTATTAGCAGGAAGCTGGAGTCAGGCTCTAGAGCCAGAACTCAAACCCAGGTACTTGATTATGAGATGTGGTGTCTCAACTAGTGCCTTAATTGCTATACCAAATGCCTGTTCTAAAAAGGCTGATTTTGAATTGGAGCTGCATTACCACATTGAGGCACTGGCAAGATTACTCCTAATACTTTAGTTATTTCATGTTACTCAAGCTAACATATTCCTGAATTTTATTGCCTTCTACCTTTGCCTTCTCATTCTGTACCCTCCCTCAAATCTACTCCTCATGCTGAAGTTCGGGGAGGAGATGAGAAGAAAAGGGAGAAACACTGCTGACTTCTTTTAGAGCCACTCATAGTGTAGTTGCAGTAATTGGATATGGCAGAAATGGAATGATCAGGTAGATGATGGCTCTATCAGATGTCTGCCTCTCCACCATTGTCCTATTGTAGCAAGGACCCAGCCAACTGCAGCATGTTCAAACAGATTGCTGCTTCTTGTCTGCTGCGGCTGGCGCATCGCGCTGATCTGAAGCCAGGAGCCAGGTGCTTCTCCTGGTCTCCCATGCGGGTGCAGGGCCCAGGGACTTGGGCCATCCTCCACTGCACTCCCGGGCCACAGCAGAGAGCTGGCCTGGAAGAGGGGCAACCCAGACAGAATCCGGTGCCCCGACAAGGACTAGAACCTGGGGTGCCGGCGCTACAGGTGGAGGATTAGCCTATTGAGCCGCAGCGCCGGCCCACATCTTTTCCTTGAATTAACATCTCTGAAGTCTTCCCATTGGTAAAAGAAGAGCATGAGCTTTTGGGTCAGACTTGATCTTGAATCTCAGCTCTGCTATTCACTGACTGTGCCTTAAAGTAAGCTACTTCACATCACTGAGTCTTGATTTTTCTCAGTTATAGAATGGGAAAAATAAAGCCTTCTTAATGATTTGTGAGAATTAAAATAATACACATTAAGCAATTAACCTAATATAGTGATCACAACATATATATCAAATTCTTCTGCTAACTAATCCACAGTTTGAACTATACTTTTTATGTACTTTTTGGTCACATCCTTCTTAGAATTGTGTTTCATTTTTCAAGAGTAAAAGAAAATCATAACTGTTTGAGAGGATTGTGCTGCTGGTTTATTGATTATATTCCTTTCTCTTCTGTATCCTTCTAACTTGTCCCATTCCTCCCACGCCCATGGAGTCAATTTTTGACTCCCGGTTTTCACTATGAAAATAAGAAACTTTATTAATAAAGATGTAATGAAAATTTCACCAGAGTAGTCCTCTTGATATAAACACTGTAACTTCGCCTATGTACATATTTTACATTGAACCTCCTATTTTGAAAAATTTCCTGTGACTCTTGGGAATATACATTTCTCCACTTTTCCTTTTCTTAGACTAAATTCATCTTGTCCCAGTACCGCTGTGTTTTCTGTATCTGCCCCAATAATAAGAAAATAAACTGTACCACCTCCTACTAAAAGCAAATTATTTGACTCCATGCACTCCTTTCGTACCATTGCTCTGAGGCAGAGTAGAATCACAGAATGAAGTTATACATCTCAATATTTTTCACTGTTTATTGAGTAGATGAAGATTGTTATTTTCTCCTCAATCCACTCTTTATTTGGCTTTTGTTTATAGTAAAGCTCTCCTTGCCTGGATCTTCAAAAATATTTCATGTTGCTAAGTTCAGTAGAAACTTCTCTTTCTTTGTTTTCGCTGGCTTCTCAAAATCCTTCGACTCAGTTCTTTGAAATACTCTTATGCATTTCTGTGAACTGAAGAATTTCCTTTTTAAAATTCTGCTTATCTACATTTTTATTTTTAATTGACAAATTATTTGTATTTATGGAGTAAAATGTGAACCTGGTGTTCCAGCGACGCAAGGCGGAGGATTAGCCTATTGAGCCACAGCGCCGACCTGCTATATTGAATTTCTATCAACCTAATTAGTGATATTCCTTTTGCTTCTTTGTGTTGAGTTCTATCTATTCTATTCAATCTGTTCGTGTTGGATCCCGTATGCCACAGGATCTGTTCCTGATTCTTTTCTGTGTTTTCATTTATTCCTATGACTTTGCCTATCATATTACCTATGACTTACAAATGTATATGTATGTGTGTAGGCATAAGAGTATGTATTTTGAGATATGCATAGTATATATCTTATCCAAATATATTTGTCATTTTGTCTTTTCTATCTAAATACCCATCTAATAATCATTTCTTAATAGAATTCCAGGAATTCCAAAGTTAACATTTCAAAACTGGAGCCATTAATCCAATCATATTCAAGATGGCAGTTTATGCTCTATTAAAGTCAGAATCATCATCATCTAAAATGTCTAAGCAAGGAAAAAAACAGGCATCATTTATATTTACTCCTTCTCAGTCCATATTCCACAGTAAATTCAATCAAACTCTATCACTTCCAGGTTTGTTTGATACTTACTTCATACACTTGTTTCTGTCTCAGTCAGAACCATGTTTGTCCTCATCTCAATCATTACTTGCTTTCATCTTTGACCTTCTCTCTGCTTTGCTTTTTCCTCTTGCCCCTCCTGTCTAATTCATTCCCACCATAGCAACCTATAGACTATTTCTTAAAAATAAATTACAGTTCAGATTGTGTGCTATTTATTTGAATATGTCTTGTACCCTTGGACTCGCACAAGAATTTAATTCCCCCAGATCATATATTAATGGTATTAAGAAGTTGGAAACTTAATTTGACTGTGGTGTTTAGAGTTGAGGCTATTGAAAGTGACTAGGTTTAGGTAAGGTCATTAGGAGGGAGAACTCATGTTTGAGTTCTGTGACTTTAAAAGACAGAGGCAGAGACTAAAGACAGACATACTCTCTCTCATTGTCATGTTTTTCCATGTTTGATCTTGGAAGTCTGCCATTAAGAAAGTCATCTACCATGAAATCATGCATCTAGGTGGGGCCCTCACCAAAACATGTATTATGCTCTTTGGTCATTCAGCATCCAAATCGTTGAACTAAATAAATTTGTTTCTTTATAAACAGTCTGCCTAAGATGTTTCATGATAGAAAGGAAAAGCTATTACATCATGATTCTCTCTTGCTTAAAAACGTCCAATGATTCCATTTTATTTTCAAAATAAAATCTTTCTATGAGCCACCTCTTTCTTATCTCTCTTTAACCTCATCACATTCCACACTCACTTCCTCTTTGACTTACTCTAGCCTCCTTTCTGCTCCTTATTCTTGCCAGTCTCATCCCTCTCCCAGAGATTTGGCTTTTGTATATTACTCCTGTGGGGGATGTACTTCCCTGTACTTCTCCATGAGTTTTTCCCTCACCTTTCATAATTTATTTCCAATATCATTTTTCAGAGAGGCCTTTCCTAACCAATTTACCTGAAGTTGTTTCTTTCCTAGTAATCATTATAGCACTCTACTTATGTCCTTCATGCTTTATAATATGTCTCTTCCTAATAAAGTATGACCTCTTCAAGAATAGCAACCATGCTGATTCCACTTCTTCCAGTGCTTAAGTTCCAGGCATCTGTGGTATTCAGATAACTGTCTCTAATGATGTCCATAGAATCTGTGAGTATGTAACCTTCTAAGGCAGAGGTGGCTTTGCAGATGTGGTTAAGGTCAAGGGCATTGATTATCCTGGATGATCTGAATTGGCCTGGTATGAACTCTAGGTCCCTTTGATGAGGGAGTCAGGTCAGAGGAAGAGAAGATGATGTGAAAGTAGGGAGAGTAAGGGACGGTGGGGTTGTCTGATGATGGAAGCAGAGGTGGGGATGATTTAGGGCCATGAACCATTCTGCAGATGAACTTTTGAAGCTGCAAGGGCAATGAAACAGATTTTCTTGTAGAACCAGCAGGGAGACTGCATCCCTGTCAAAGCCTTAATTGCGGGTCACAGAACTGATTTTGGATTGCTGAGTAATGTGTTTGTGTTGTTTAAGCCACTGAATTAAATTTGTTATAGAAGCAGTGAGAAACTAATAGAGCTACATTTATGATGTCATCTTTTAGCCAGTCCAATAAATATTTGGTGAATCAATGTATTGAGTGCTGTTACATATATAAGGAATATTTGTTTGCCTTCAAGGGGCTTACATTTTTGTCTTCATATTTTTTATATGTCTGAGCAGAGAATTATGGCTGTCTTAAAAGCATTTCTAAACTATATCAATTAGAGTATGGGTTTTAGTAAAATTTTCTACTCAAAAACTCATTTAATTCATTTTAAAGTGCCATTAATTATGGATATCTGTGGCGGATGTATAAGTGACAAAATAACAATCAAGAGAAGAAAATCTGTATGTATAATGCTGCCCAATATAGTGGGGACTAGCTACTTGCAGCTATTTAAATTTATATTATCAAAATTAAATTCAGTTCATTATGACAGTGATCACGTTTTAAGTGCTTAGTATCCACATGTAGCCAGGGTTCACCAAGTTGATGATATAGACATGAAACATTTTCATCTTTACAGACATTTGTTTTAACCCAGTATATTTAAAGGCAATAGATGACTGCACAGACAGTTCTCCATGGGGTCTTCATATCTGCATATCTTGTGATCAGAAGCACTGCCTACCTTCTGAAAGATGTTTGTATAGCAAAAGCTTCAGAGGTCAGAGGTAATATTTCCCTCCACACAAAAACAGACATGTTCACTCTCTGTTACAGTAAAGATTACATGTTCTTCTTTGAAAAAAGTCAGGAGGGACCGGCTCCGTGGTGTACTAGGTTAATTCTCTGCCTGCAGTGCTGGCATCCCATATGGGCACTGGTCCTAGTCTCAGTTCCTCCTCTAGTCCAGCTCTCTGCTGTGGCTTGGGAAAGCAGTAGAAGATGACCCAAGTGCTTGGGCCTCTGCACCCTCATGGCTCCTGGCTTCGGTTTGGCACAGCTCTGGCCGTTGTGGCCATTTGGAGAGTGAACCAACGGAAGGAAGATCTTTCTCTCTGTTTCTGTCTCTCACTGTCTGTAACTCTACCTGTCAAATAAATAAACACAATCTTAAAAAAGTGAAAAAAAGAAAAAAGTCAGAAAAGTTTGCCTGTAGCCCATTGTCAGCAGCCCACTGTATGTATAGTTTCCACCCATGCCCTAATTCATTTCCTCAATGGAATTTGGGAAATAAGAGAAACATATATGAACCTGAGACTCCGGCTTCTTGCACTGCCCTGAGCAATAAAATACTTTGTTTCTGACCCAAGAATCTTGTATCTTTTGCCAGTATCAGTTAATCCATGGCAAACTTGCCTGTTGGCGTACAAATAGGGTAAATCTTAGGCTCTTCAAAGTTTGTCAAATGGGTTTTGACAAGCAATTTCAGAAAATTACTGAAACATTATTTGCTCTGCCAAAATATTCATTTCAAAGTTCTTTCCAGTAACACATTTAGGTTAGTTATAATATTATGTGATCTAAAAATTCTCCCCAATATTCTCTCTTCCTCCAAACCTCACATTCAGTCTTTCTAGAAATTCATGTCAACCTGTATATTCATATACGTAGGAATATATGTCAAAGAAGATAAAACTCTACTTTGTAAAAATTGAAGCAGTCTACAATAGCCAAGTGTCAATAGTGCGAAAAGGCTTCCTATATACTTTTCTATTGATTTTGCATTGGTATCTCAGAGGTCCCTGTTTCACATCTTATTATATACATAGTATTAGGTGGAAGTCATCTACCATATAATTAACTATAGTAGTTTCATTTATTCATGAGAATAAAGTATATAAAATTAGCTGTTTTGAAAACATAAATGGCATTTAGTTATTTTTCATAAATGTTCTTTTAAAATTATAACTGCTAAATGAGAACACTGTCTTCACTCAGGTAACTAAATTGTGATCCTTATTTGGAGAATTAACATAAAATATTAAATATAGCCACAGCTAAATAGGAAGCCTGGAAAATTGAACCTCAACAAATATAAGTATTTTAGGATGCATCTTATTTTCTTTCCAGATTAATGACGATAAAAGTTGAGCTTCAGCATTTCCCTAGTTTCTCAGGTATAGTTCAAAAGACTCCTCTTGCACAGAGCTCTCAGTCCTTCCTAAAGCATACGTGATTGCTTTTCTCTCCTATCATGTCCACTTGATTTAGTGTTACTTTAGTTTAATCAAAGTAAACAGGGCACAGTGATTTAAGCAGGATGGAAATTTCTTTCTATTGATGGTGTGGTTTTCCCTAAAGCTGTAGATTCCCAGTCAGTTTGCCATTTGCTGTTCTCAGCATATAATTTTTTCCTCAGATTGACCTTCTGATCCTGGAAGGCTTCTGGAAACTTGATCACTAGGTTCCCCTTCAGCAGTAGGAGAGGAGTCGGCTCCTTTAGAGGCTTTCCTGGAATTCCTTTGGAACATTTACATGGCATCTGCCAGAGAATGTCACATGTCTATGACACCTACAAGACAAGACAGCTAGAGAACGATCATTCTGGGAGTTATGCATTCTGTTAAAAGTTGGATTCTGATACATAGAGATAGAAATATAGTCGATTATAAAATTACCAATCTCAACCACATTTTTCTACATAATTCTTACATTGTCATGCCTGATGATAATTGATTTTCACTTGACTGCTATCATCAGGGAATTCTAAAAAATATATTTGTTTTGTGTAGGAAAGAATGAGTACTAGTACTTGTACTGTTTATCTTACTTTTCAGGACCTAACAGCACCTGCCATGCAATCCATCCCTAATCAACATATACTGTTTCAATAGTATTTATTGACTTTGATCAATCAATCAAAGTCAGCGAACTCAAAAGGCTTCCATAGCCTTGGCCACTCATGGCAAGAGCCTAGGGAGATTACTGACGCCATAAACAAGAGTGTCAAAGTGTTAAGTCAACAACAGGAGTCACTGTGCATTTACTCCTCATGTAGGATCTCTGTCCTTAATGTGTTGTCCAATGTGAATTAATGCTATAACAAGCACTCAAACAGTATTTTACACTTTATCATCTGTGTGGGTGCAAACTGATGAAATCTTTACTTAATACATACTAAATTGATCTTCTGTATATAAAGATAATTGAAAATGAATCTTGATGTGAATGGAATGGGAGAGGGAGCTGGAGATGGAAGGGTTGCGGGTGGGAGGGAAGTTATGGGGTGGAAAAAACAATTGTAATCCATAAACTGTACTTTGGAAATTTATATTTACTAAATAAAAGTTAAAAAAATAGTATTTATTGAATAACACAGGCCATAACATATCTTTATTTTTCAAAAATAACTTTATAGTTGCTTTTAGTAAACTATGTGATTCTCATGACAAAAGTTTATGAAGATGGTTTATTTTAAAGATTTATTTATTTGAAAGGCAGAGTTACAGAGAGGCAGAGAGAGAGAGAAAGGTCTTCCATCTGCTGATTCACTTCCCAAATGGCCACTATGGGTTGGAGCTGAGCCGATCCAAAGCTAGGAGCCAGGATCTTCTTCTGGGTCTCCCACACAGGTGCAGGGGCCCAGTGCCTTGGGCCATCTTCTACTGATTTCCCAGGCCATAGCAGAGAGCTGGATTGGAAGAGGAGCAGCCAGGGCTTGAACCAGCACCCATATGGGATGCCGGCACTGCAGGCTGTGGCTTTTTATTCACTATGCGGTAGCACCAACCCCTGAAGATGATTTTCAAATTTATTTATGTAACTTTAAAATTTTATTTGAAGAGCAGGGAGTGAGAGTGAGAGATCTTCTATCTGCTGGTTCACTCCCCAAATGCCCACAGTAGTGAGAACTGGGTCAAGCCAGAGCCAATAGCATGGAGGGACCCAACTACGTGAGCTATCACCTGTTGTGTTGTTGGGTGTGTATTTCCAGGAAGCTGGAGTCAGGAGCTCAGCCAGAACACAAATCCTGGCACTGCAGTGAGATGCAGGCATTCCATGTGGGGTCTTAGCCACTGCACCAACACATGCCCCATCATGGTGCTTTTCCAAAATTTTTATTAATATAAAGAGAACAGATTTCATAGGTACAGTTCTAAGAAGATAACCATACTAATCTTCTTGCCCTCTCAGTCTTCCTCCTTCTCTCCTTTTTTGTTTCTTTCAATTTTTGCAAAAACATATTCTCAGTCTATCTGTCATCACAGGCTTAGTGCATCACTAACCATAATATTCAATAAATAAAAAATAGAAAGACCACAGTTCTACAAGAAGGGAGGAAAACAACAACCAAATCACAAGATGTCCATTTCATCCCTATATATTTTTTGTATTCTATACTAACTATTGCATATCAGAGAAAACATATGATACTTCTCCTTTTGTGACTGGCTTATTTCATAAGAATAATAATTTCCAGTTGCATCTTCTTTTTTTTTTTTTATTTCAGAAGACAGGGTTTCATTTTTTATGGCTGAGTAGTATTCCATAGTGTATATATACCACATTTTCTTTGTCCATTCATCAGCTGATGGACATCTGGATTGATTCCATAACATAGATATTGTGAATTGAGTTGCAATAATCGTGTTGTTAAAAATAACTGTTTCACGGGGCCAGTGCTGTGGCGTAGTGGGTAAAGCTGCAGCCTGCAGTGTCGGTATCCCATATGGGCACCAGTTCGAGACCCAGCTGCTCCACTTCCGATCCAGTGCTCTGCTATGGCCTGGGAAAGCAGTGGAAGATGGCCCAAGTCCTTGGGTCCCTGCACCCGCATGGAAGACTCAGAAGAAGCTCCTGGCTTCTGGCTTTGGATTGGCCTTGCTCTGGCTGTTGTGGCCATCTGGAGAGTGAACCGACAGATGAAAGACCTCTGTCTCTGCTTCTCCTTCTCTCTCTGTGTAACTCTGACTTTCAACTAAATAAACAAATCTTAAAAAAATAACTGTTTAATATCGTTGGGGTAAATTCTCAATAGGGGGATGGTTGGGTCATGTGGTGGAACTATTTTGAGGTTTTTGAAGAACCTCCATATTGTTTTACATAATGGTTATACTAGTTTAAATTTCCATCAACAGTATATTAAGTAACTTTATTCCTACATCCTCATCAGCATTTATTATTTTTTTGATTTCTGTATGAAACCCATTCTAACTGGGGTGAAGTGAAACCTCATTGTGGTTTTGATTTGCATTTCCCTGACGGCTAGTGATCCTGAGCATTTTTTCATGTGTCTATAGGCTATTTTGTATTTCATCCTTTGAAAAATGCCTGTTCATGTCCTTTGTTCACTTCTTAAATGGATTTTTGTTGTTGTTGTTGAGTTTTTTGAGCTCTTTATAGATCCTGGGTATTAATCCTTTATCAGTTGCATGGTTTCAAAACATGTTTTATTTTGGCACACACTATTTACTAGACAAGTATAGAATTTATATTAATCTATTCCTTCATTAATAGCTACCCTCACTCATAAAGTATTTATTAAACACTTTACCTGCAAGGCATTGTGGCAAGTTTATAAAAGTGAATATGATGTAGTGCCTGATTTCAGAAAACTCACAATCTAGCACTCTTCCATTGCAAGTGTTGATAATGAATGTCGTTGCCTATTAAATACTTATATATATGGCACAGGTTTCCAATACTTTTACATTTAAGAGCAAATTTCTTTTTCTTTTTTAAAAAGATTTATTTATTTATTTGAAAAGTAGAGCAGAGAGGAAGAGACACACACACACACACGCACACTCACTGTGCTTCCATCTCTTGCTTCACTCCCCAAATGGCCACAATTTTCTGGGCTGGGCCAGTCCAAAGCCGGAGTCAGGAGTTTCTTTCGGGTCTCCCACATGAGTGTGCAGGCACCCAAGTACTTGGACCATCCTCCAATGCTTTTGTCAGGCCCATTAGCAAAGAGCTGGATCAGAAGTGGAGCAGCCAGGACTTGAACTGACACCCATATGGGATGTCAGTGTCCCAGGTGGAAGCTTTACCTACTATGCCATGGTGCCTGCCCTGAGGGAATTTCATTAGTAATATTTTCCTTTAACTGCTACCACAGAAAAATTAGTGACCTGTTGGACAGAGAGAAAGAGAGGATTTATCTACCCTTTTTGAAAAAGTCCTTTCAAAGTATAACTAAGGTAAGTAGAACTTGATTATAAAATAAGGATTTTTAAAAGAGTTCCTTACCCTGTAATTTCTTTTGTGAAGTTGTGGAATTTCCTTTTACCACCACGTAAGATTTCTGTCCACAGAATGTTCCTTAAAATCTAATATAGTCTATTTCAACTTGTAAGACTTTATAGAAACCTATTATCTACTTTCTTCAGGTTAGAATTAGCATTGCCACTGTTCCAAACTGCTTTTATTACTTTGTTTTCTATTGAAAACAAATTTACTCATTCTGCTATAGTGCTAAATTAATTTAATCTCATTGTAGATTCAGTCCCATGCATATTCACTAACAACCCTGTGTACTGAATGCTATGGTGTGCCACCCAGATTCTAAGGCATTCATTCCTCTAGCTGCTAATAGTGTTGCCAGCTGATGGCTCACAGCTCAGTCCTCCCTAGTTAAGATTGCTTACATCTGAAGGGGGGAGACTCATAGAGACAATAAGCATTCTCAAATGAAAGTTCTCATGGAATGAATCAATGATATGAAGGCTTCAAAGGATTGGCCCGCTGTCTTTAAATTAGGAATCTCCCAAGAACCATTCCAATTCCAGAGCTTTCTACCAAATTAGCTGAAATTTCTCTTGTAATAACCATGTAATACTGATGTAATGATAAAACTTTGAGCATTATTAAATTGAGGTGAGTTGCAGTCCAAAATGTAATGGTAGGGCTATATCTTAAACATTTGAGAAATTTAGAATAATTAGTAATTATAGGTCAGAGGAATAGAATGGCTTATACCAGTGTTATTGATGTTTTAGACAAAGAAAATGAAACATTCAGAGTCTCCCTGACAACAAAAAAATCTTGCCTTCTGGAATTAGAGGGCATAAAAGCTAAATATCAGGCTCAAAATTTAATTTTTAGAGTGCCAGGGATCCAGAGAAGATTAAATTCTTAGCCACATAAAATATGCTATGCTGTGGATAGCAGATTGTATATGTATGGGATCCTGAGACTTGAGGTGATGGACATCTGGGTTGATGCATTTGACATTCTTGAATTACTAGTTTTTCCTAAATTTCCTGGATCTGCAAAAGTACCACACTTCTACCTGTTAAAGGTTAGCACTTTTGCATTGATTGAAGATGAAGCAAATACCTGTTCCTCCAAAGACAATATACATCCCTCCCATCTTCTGTCTGTATCTACCTCCACATCCATTCTAGCCATCAGATAAATAACAAATGATTAGTCACAGTGTAAGCCAGCAGGGCAGGTGTTGGAAATGCTGAAGGTAAATATAGACCACTCTGAATGGATCTGTAGGACTAGCTGACATGTATTAGCTTGAGTATTGTGTGTGGGATTGGATACTGAGATGCTGAATCAGCAGTGAGGGAGGAGCAGAACATAAAGTTGGATACAGGGGGGTTTACTGCTAGCCAAGGACCTTCCCACCACATGTACTCCTTCCAGAAGACTTGCCCTCAGCCCAAGGGAGCAGGGTCTTCTAAGGTTATGCCCCTACCCAGGGAATGCCTATGCTGAATGACTGGTTTATGATAGGAGCACATTTTTGCCTTAATTTCTCAGTTGTAGGCAACTATAAAGGACCTTTCTACTTCCATACTTCCTCAGGGCTTTGATAGCTTTGTTGTAAATTCAGCTTCTTTTTGTCTACTCCTGTTCCCTTCACTGCCTCACAGATGTCGCTCCCAAGAGTATTTCCTGAGTGAAATTCCTCATTAAAGGTCTGCAATTCAGTATATTCCTGGGAAATCACCTTATAGCCTTTGTCCTCTGTGTGTATGTGTGTGTGTGTTTAGTTTTTAAAAAACATGTTATCATCCTCTATTTAATCTTGTAGCTGATAATAGCCAATTATTCTACTTTAAAATATGTGTCTATGTAAATTAAACTTGGAGAATGCATATTCTTCTATAATTTATATCCTTTACTCTGTTGTATATTTTTTATTCAATACTTCCCCCTAGCTCACTGACTAATCTTATGAGGAACATTTCATCTGATTTGTGTTTTTCTGAAGATTGCTAATTTATTACAGTGCCATTATATTATCTATTAGGATTATCTATCATTTTCTAATAAATGTGGGATTTAAGTTCCTTCATTTTTATCCTGTGAAGCAAATTTTTAAAATCCATGCAGAGATCGTACTCTTCTGCTTCAGTGCAAGTTTCATTAAAAACATAAATCAAAAATGTCTTTTTGTAGGATATAACATATCAAGATTCAAGTGAGTAACTCAAATATTGCTTTTGGCAGGGCTGACAGGTTTTCTGTCTACTGTCTCCCACAATTCAGAATGGCCCCATCCATTTTCCATTTTTATAGACTCCCTTTGTGTGTGTGTGTCTATCCATCCAATTAAGATCTATTGACATCTTGTTGTAGGAGATGCAAGATTACCCATGGCGCCTAAACACATGATGCTGTTATTAAATAACTTTCTTACTTATGGAAACTTATGAGTGAAGAAAGTTTAGGATCTTTCATTGTTGTTACCCAGGGGCATGTCTGTGCCAGTGGCCAGACGTGAGACAAAGAGAACTGGAAGACAGAGGACATCCCTGCCATTTGCCTTCATATCTGTGTGTTGGCTTCAAAGGGAGGTATTAGTGTGTCAGGGCTTCCTGTATCACAGGCTGTGTAGCTTAAACAATAGCATTTTATTTTCTCATAGCCCTGAGTGAGATGGTATGGCCAGGGCTGGTTTCTGATGAAGCCTGTCCTTTGGTTTGCAGATGGCCTTGTTCTTACTGTGACTTCATAAAATCTTCCATCTGTATTTGTCTGTCCTAATCTCCTTGCCTAAGGACATCAGTTGTGTGACCTTATTTTAATATGACATTTTGAAAGATTCTGTTACTTGAGGGGCTGGGGGTTAGGACTTCAAGTTATGAATATACAATTCCACTCATAACTAGGAGACAGGGAACACCTATTCTCTTAAAGTAATGAGAAACAGAGTAAAATCCAGGCACTCTAGCACCATGCTAGAAAATGTGCATACCAGGCCGGCACCGAGGCTCAATAGGCTAATCCTCTGCCTGCGGCGCCGGTACTCTGGGTTCTAGTGCCGGTCGGGGCGCCAGTTCTGTCCCGGTTGCTCCTCTTCCAGTCCAGCTCTCTGCTGTGGCCCGGGAAGGCAGTGGAGGATGGCCCAAGTGCTTGGGCCCTGCGCCCACATGGGAGACCAGGAGGAAGCACCTGGCTCCTGGCTTCTGATCGGCGCAGCACGCTGGCCGTAGTGGCCATTTAGGGGATGAACCAATGGAAGGAAGACCTCTCTCTCTCTCTCTCTCTCTCCCTCTCTCTCAGTCTCACTGTCTAACTCTGCCTGTCAAAAAAAATAAAAATTAAAAAATTTTAAAAAAAGAAAATATGCATACCAAGGGCAAAGATCTGCATTCTAAGAGGCTGAAAAATAGTGGAGACATTGCCCTATAACCTTAGTATCTCTCTGCAAAATGTTTTGGTCCAGGTGGGCTTGTTTGTTGCCTCAGGTAAGGGGAAGGAGAAAAATCCACATAGACAGCTAAAACTGCATATGAATTTGTAGTTCTTTGTGGGTAGCAACTCGGACTAGACTAAGTTACTGGAATTAAGACTTATTCTATGCATCTGCTCTCCCACAATATAGCGCTGGGAGAGGAGGAAACAGCTTCTACGCAGCTGCCTCTTGCCAACTTGAATGATGACCTCCAGGAGCTGATCCTGCTCCTGATTGGAGGAGAGCAGCGTACTCGGCGTGTGGGCAGCCGAGTTGGGATTGGTGGAAGAGGACTATAAAGGAGGAGAGAGACAACATGCACCAGGAACATCTATCTGAAGGAACACCTGTGCAGCCCCCAAGAGAGCCGGCCGGCGGTGTGCCACTCCCCCGCCGAAGTGGGGAAGGTGGCAGGGGGAACCGCCCTTCCACGGAGGTGGAAGGGATGGTAGCCAACCCGGGAAGGACCAGCAGCAAACCAGGGAAGGGCCGAGCAGACAAAAGAACAACGTAGGGTCCTGTGTCGTTCCTCCACGAAGAGGGGGAGCGACAGTTCTTCACATCTGCTATGTGTGTGTCAGATAACATGCATATATAATTCCGATCAGCCAGTGACAGTATGGCAGTCCCAGTCCCCTCAGATGCATGCGAAAGCTTATTAAGTTCACACAATTATGTCCTAGACCAGCCAGTGATCTATAGACTATTGAGAAATACTGAAAACTTATCATTTTCAACCTCTGAATTTTTGAGATGGCTTGTGATGAACTCACAGATAATTGATATAATAAAATTATTTTAACAGATATAACATTTACATTTATTTGTGGGGTACTATATGATATTTCTATATGTGCATATACTGTGTGATATCTACTCAGGGTAAAATATATCCATCTACTTAAACATTTAACATGCTGTTGCGGTGAAAGCATCCATAAGTGTATTTTCTAGGTTTTTTAAAAAAGTGAAACATATAATATATTATTGATAGTTACCCTACTGTGCAATCAAAACTTAGAACTTCATAATTTGATTTAATTATAAAGTAGTGCCCATTAATCAAACTTTTATGATTCCTCTCTCCTTCTTCCCCTCCCTAGCCTCTGGTAACCAATATTATGCTTTTAATTTCTATGAGATAGCCATGTTTTTAGACTCTACATAAGAGTGGGATTGTGTGATGCTTGTCTTCCTGTGCTGAATTTATGAAAATAGATGTAGAAAAAATGAGGCAATTACAGAGGAAAAGTTAAAACATAAAATGCATACCATGCAAAATGTGTGTTTCTTATCTCTAGGTCAACTAGTGGGAAAAGGATTAGACCCCCTATTATATGATACCTAATATTTACAAGATAGTTGTATGCCTAGTCTAACTGTGCCTTTGATTTCCCTAATAAATGTCTGCATGGAATTTTGCCACATTGGAAATCAGGCAACAATAAAGTAAATAACAGCTTTTTTGGGTTTTAACAATCCCCCCCCCCTTTTTTTTGTTTATCCAGAGAGGTTCTGATTATTCCAGAGCATCTTTCTACTCCTTTATGTGTTATTCTTTTATTCATCTTTTGTCATCTTTACTTCACATTCTGTATTTTTCCCTATAAAATTTGTTTCCATTTCTAACTACTGATAAAGGACCAAAGAGGTTAGTGAGGCAAGGTCCAACTGGGACATATTTGGGCAAGATTAATTAGGATACTAATTGTAATGTTCACTTTTTCAAAATATCTTTAGATACAGGGTGTTTCACCCCATGCATCTTCAAACATATATCAGCAGTTAATGAGCTTTCCTATTTCACAAGTTTATATGATATCACATTGATTAGAATAAATAAACTACATATTCATCAGATATCTTGTATCATAAATAGCAATTATTTACCAGAAAGTTTAGAAATATATCATTAGTGTGGGTTTAAAAAATCTTTAAATTTTATTTATATGTACTATTCAGCTTCATTGGCTTTACAAAAACTTATTCTAAAATTTTGACTTCTAAAAATGATTGGTTTCAGCTTTGCCAGTCAGCTTTTCATAATAAATCATCTTTTTAAAAATGTATGCTCACCAAATGCCAATATTGGCCATAATTATACATAGTAATGGCCAGAGTGTTAGTTGCTAGAACATGAAGACAAATTAGCTGTTGTGCTGCCAATAATAGAAATTGCTGTTGGCTATGTTGAGGTCTCTATTCCAATCCATCAGTGTTTGGAGAAGTAATGTGCTAATGGCACCCGAGGACCTGTGAGGAGGCCTCTAAATGAACATGTACTAATTTTACATAAAGTTTTGTGATGTGGTAGATTTTCAGATATCCACTGTGGAGTGATAACTTGAGTAGAAAAATTTGATATTAAGTACCCCAGATAAACAGTACAAAAAAAGCCCCTTCCCTTTTTGGAACATGTTTTAAAGCAGGTATTTGCTTTTAATGGTCTATAAAACAAAAACAAAAACAAAAACAAACAGGAAACAGTGCGTAATTGAGCAGCTGAAAGGAGCTGCTTACCTCAATAATCATTCCTTTCTCTATTGAGATCAGTCTCTCTCCTCTTTCTGTATATTTGTGCTTTTTAGAATTGTAGTTGTGAAGTAGCCTCACAGAGGGGATGCTATGTTAAATGGTAGTTGATAAATGGGCTCAGGAAGGGTTCCTCATATGTCACAATGGATGCTGAAAATAGTTGTGGCATTAGACTTAAAAGCCCAGGTGGTCTCATGAGAATGAGCAGTAAGGAAATGAATCCTATTCAGTCAAATCTTGTACCCTGTTATTCAGCTGTAGATATGGGTAAGTGGGGGTGATTCCTGAATTTCTTATGGGGAAGGAACAAAAGGAGGTGGAAAGAAGAGAGCAGAAACAAAAGGAGAGTGTGGTAAGTAGACTCTAAGTCCCAGGTAATCCCCAATTCCTGGTATTCACAATTTAATGCCTTATTCTCCTTTGGATGGTGGTCTGTGCTTTTTGGCGTGCTTCTAATGAAGAGACCACAACTATATGATGCAAAGTACTGCTGAGGTTAGTTCACAAAAAATTAAAAAAGATACCTTTTGTCTTTGACTAGGTAGGTTTACATATGGTTTACATATGTAAGTTTACATATGGTTTGAGGGCAACTTCAAGGGTTTTTTGTGCTATAAACCTGGTTTCAAGTGTGTTGATGTTGGGAGGTATGGAATCTTTACAGAGATATGGCCATGATGGGAGGTGGCTAAGGCTGGGAGCACCCAGCCTTTCAAGGCATTGATACTAGTCTTGGCAGGGAATTAGTCCCCATGAGAGCAAGTTGTTACCCTTCGCCTCTTCTGTGTGTGACCATATCCCTTCCTGTTTCTCCACCATGTTGTCATGAAGACTATAGTGGTTGGACAGATCTGGCTACTAGCCCAGTCATGCACTTTCAGTAGTGTAAGCTAAATGAACTTCTTTTTTTTTTTTTAATGAAAGAACTTATTTTCTGTTACAGAAAAATACCCAATCTCAGGTATTTTGCTGTAACAATGGGAAATGGATTAATATAGGCACCTTTTCTTCTTTCCCAGAACCCTTATTCTGGGAGAAACAAATTTATTTGTGCTGGGAGTACTGTGGATAATACCATGTGATAAGACACTTACGTTTTTGCAAGACCCAGTGAGAGGCTGAGGTCTGCCTACAACCACAAGGGAGAGGTTGGATGATCATTCTTCTGCAGAGAAACCTGCAGGTGACTCCAGTTTTCACAGACACTTTCCTTGATTGCAGATAGATAAAGTCCTTGAACTACAAGCATTGCCAAGTCTTACCTGGGTTCCTGACTCACAGAAACTATGAAACAATAAATGTTTGTTGCTTGGAGCTGTTTTTTGGGGGGATAGATAATAATAGAAATTTGATAAAGAAAGAGACAGAGATAAGGGGGAGAAGGAGGTAGAGAAGTTCTGTCAATGTTTTCATCTTGTATCTTAGTTTTTACTTTCTATATCTATTTTCTGTTTTCCTATCTTTGTCCTGCTATGAGTTTAAGATTCTTAGGACTAGCTTTTCTTGTTGCTTGTGTTCTAGAGTCACAAGTGGATATCTCAGGCAATAGGAGATCAGAATAACATCACTGGTCTTACGTGTACATTGCTCTTAAAGCAACACAAAGTTTAGATGAGGTCTGTTGTTGAGACAGAAGCATCACACCTCCTCTCACATGTTGGATTTAGCAAAGAAAGTTTTAAATTTAGTTCTCAAAATTTCTCATATCTTCCCCAATCATTCAAATATCATGTGGAATATTGGTGTGACTATAAATCTTCCTACAATCTTAGAAATTCATTTTGCTTTTGGAAATTGTATTTTTTGTTGGAGTGTTATTCTCAATTAATTTTATTAGCAAGGAGTATACTTATAATCAAGAGTAAATTTTTATTTTGGGAAAGTATCTACATTTTATCCACAAAGCTGTGTTACACTTTCAGGTTTTTAAGAGCTAATATCTGTATAGTTGCAGACATGTTTGTGTGCTACTCAAAGGTGTGCCTTTTTGCCATACTGCTGTCTCCCTACATCTTTGTCATATATAGATTAATCCCCTCAACAAAGTACATTGTCCAATAGAGACTTTGAACTCAAGGCCATCATCCTTGGTTCTTTGAAGCCATATGGATGGCTACCCACTGACTCAGCCTTTTTGTTTATTGACTTCTTTGATTCTCCTTTTATTTCCTACCCTTTCATGTTATAACCTGGACCTAGAAACTACTACACCTTTGAAATTGGCAAAGTATCCAATTCTTTCATCATAACTGCCCACCTCTTCCACTTTTTGTTTAACTACTCTAATTTTGGCCACTTATGAACTTCAGCAACAACAATCCATTGTATCTTTGGCTGTTGTCCAACCCATTACTTTCCTGTGATCATTATGTTTTAGATATTATTGACCAGTATTTCAACAACATTCTTGCCAATGCTGTTAACACTCTTCTTCCTTCTGGTTTTAAAAATTATTTGAGAGAGAGTGAGAGAAGGCTCCCATTCAATGATTGGCTTCCCATATGTCTACAAATTTGGGAGCTGGGAATTCAATCCACGCCTCCCAAAGGTGTGGCAGGGTCCAAATTACTTTAGCCATTACTTTTACCTCTTAGGATTTGCTTTAGCATGAAACTGGAGTAAGGAGCTATAGCTGATTATTGAACCCAGTCACTCCAATGTGGGGTGTAGGCAACTTAACAGCTAGGATAAGTCTGAATCTTCTTTCCTCTGATTTTTAATTTCATTCATCTATACAAAATTTAAACCTAACAAAAAGTTCATATTTTCATATTTGTACCCATGTAGCTGAGTACTTCTGGAGAAAGTCCTAGAGTTGAAAACCATGATTTACTCTGAATTCACTAGTCCCCACCTCCACTATATGTCAACACTAATCATCACATATGAAATTTTTTAAAAATACTGTTATTTTGTAAAAAAAATTCTTTGAAAGGCAAAGTTACAAAGAAGGAGAGACAGAGAGAAAAAAAAAAAATCCTCCATCCACCAATTCATTCCCCAAAAAAGGCCACAAAATAGCTAGGGCTGGGCTAGGCTGAAACCAGGAGCCAGGAACTCCAACTGGGTCTCACGTGTTAGTGACAGAGTCTTATGTACTTGGGCCATCCTCCGCTGCTTTTCCAGGTATATTAATAGAGACCTGGATCATTAGTTGAGCAGATAGTAAACAAAATGACACTCATAGAAGATGCCAGTGTCAGGTTATAACTTCCTCACCATAATGCCAGCCCTCATATGATATTTTTAAGTGCTTTCCTCTTCAGTTACTCTATGCTACCCCTCACAGTCACTCATATTTGGTTCATGTATTTTTCTTGTGCTCTTTTCAAAATATAAAATGTGTAACTGCTTAGTCTGTCAACAACCACACCAATCTGAATTCATAGTCTTTACTGCCTCTATACAGTAGAGGGATTACCCTAGGATAATCTTTCTACCACAGTTTTGGATCACTACCCTCCACAATTTTGCAGAAATCTTTGTTACTAAAATTTTTCTCTTGTATATTCAAATTTTTATTTTAATAAAGTATTTCCTAAACTTGCTTGTATACTCTGTGAAAAAATTTTGCTTATATGACTGTGATGTAAGACAAGGAAATGCAACTCTTTTGGTTCCATTCTCTTTCTGCTTGCTATCTGTAGCAGGTTGTATTTTCTAAGAATGGCTGCAATGGCATATCCTATCATTCATTTCTTACAATGTGACTTTAATTATTTAATTAAGTAGAGGAGATTCTGTTCCCTCTCTTTGGACCTGAGCAAAATTTCTGACTTCTAGGCTAATAGAGAGGAAGTGATATACATGTGGTCTCTCCATGTAGTTTCTCCTTATGGTCTTTTTTGCACTTCCTCACAGCATTGGTGGTTCAAGCCTAAGAGTAGTAGAACCATGCACCATTATTATGATCAAACTTTGGTAGTCCCATATACTTATTTCCCACATGGTTTAGCAATAATGCATATTGTCAGATGGTGTATCACTGATGGTGACAACCTAGATCACCTAGCTAGGGAAGAGTTTGTCAGGGTTTCAACTATAAAGTTAGTATTTGGATCCAGTACTCTTGGATAGGAAATAACCATGTATTGCTCATGCTTAAGGAGTGGGGATTTATATGCCCCATTTCCTTAAGTATCTATATAAATTGTTCAGAGTTCTTCTTCATGGACTACCTATTCTCCTTTATTATTCAATCACTTATTTTTATCAGTATGGACTTACAGATATTTATATTTTGGGTTATAATACAACAGTGTATTATTTACATTTTACTCAAATTTTCATCCTGCTCATCCTCTTTCTCATTTACTATTCCTTCAATCCAGCTTTGGCATTTGGAGTTCTTCCTGTTAACTCCTGTGTGTTAACTCCTTTGACACAACCACCAATGTAACATTATTTTTAGAACTTCCTTACTTTTCATCACTACATGAAGTGCCAGCCTCATCATGTTTATTTACTTCCCTACTCCTAGTTTTAACCATTTCTCTAAGGAATTTACTTCTGTTATTAGAACAGGGCATTGGAAATTATGATTCAGGCACTAGTGTGATCTTTGCTACTGAGATGTCATTGTTTTTAGACCCTATCAGATGACTGAGTGAGGAAATACATGAGTATGTTTGTATCTGTGTATGCATTTTTACATGTATATGTATTGTTTATAGTTTAGCTTATTATAATTTTTAATAGTTTCAGCAACCTTAATATTCTTATCAAATATCATGGGATATCATCAGTTTTCCCCCTTAAATGCCTCTCAAATTAATTGTGAAATTAGGGGCAAACCACTTAACCTGTGGAAACCTCAGTAGTTTCATGTATAAAGTTAGAACAGAGTCACTGCATGATTGAAGAGTTATCCAGGTTCCAAGTCTCTGTGTATCTATAAGCAATGTATTTGTGCTTTTGTTGGGGGGCCTTGATCTTGACTTATAGAATTTATAATAAATTTCACTGTCACGATCCCTGAGTGGATGTGTCTGTGTGGGTTGAATATCTTCGCACACATTGGCCACTGGCTTACTCAGTATATTCCTTTTAGATATTCTCTTCTATGTGTTCTTTATTAGGTTAATAATGCACTAGTGAATATATGTACAACACTCACAATTAACATTGCTTTATGAGAATGACTCCATTTTTTATGAAGTCACATCTTCCACCTTTTCTTATGATATTAGGAAAAGATCTAGAATGTTTTACTTTTTCTGTCAATGCAAACCTAGCTCTCCTTTGCAGAAAAGTTCTCTTAGGAAGCAAACAAGGATACCAGTATGTTCTGGACATCCATGTGGATAATATATACAATCATTATATCTCAAAAGCAGGTGTACACTACTTATAGTATGCTGGATCAAGAATAGATTTCTACATATTTTAAGTGAAATAACAGTCATGTAATTATATGGTTCACTGCTTTATGTTACTTCCACAGAAGAAAGAAAGCTTTATGTGACAAACAGTATCCATCCCACCTTCCATGTGAGATCATTGTTTATGTGGAATGAAGGATTATAAAGTGTTGTGAGATTTTCTGGACCTGACAACTTCTCAATCTGTTTTTTTTTTATTATTATTATTAAAGATTCAATTTAGTTATTTGAGAGGTGGAGTTACAGACAGAGAGGGAGGGAGAAAGAGAGACAAACATCTTCCATCCACTGGTTCACCCCCCAAATGGCTGCTGTGGCTGTGGCTGGGCCAATCTGGAGCCAGGAGCCAGGAGCTTCTTCCAGGTCTCCCACGTGGGTCCAGGAACCTAACTACTTGGGCCACCTTCCACTACTTTCCCAGTCCATAAGCAGAGAGCTGTATTGGAAGAGGAACAGCCTGGACATGAACTGGTGCCCCACGTGGAAAGCTGGCACCAGAGGCAGAGGCTTAACCTACCATGCCACAGCACTGGCCCATCTTCTCAATCTTTTCTGCACACACTCAGTTTAAGCAATCTATTCTGTTCTGAACATTGTAAGAATATATATGCTAAAAAATTAAGTAAAAATAGTTATACTTGACCATGTCATGGCATCTGGGCATTAGGAATAGAATTCTCACTAGTAGCTTTACATTACATAGTACTAATGCTAATTTTAATTTCAGCCTTTGATGACAAAAGGATTTCTAGGTTTAAATATTTTATATCAGGATTTTTTATCAGGTTGTTTTAACCTCTGGCAATCAATTTTCTTTGATGTAGTTATGGAGTTTGTGTGATATTGGCTCTGGAAGACAAGGTATGTCAATTAAAGGGAAGTTAGCTTGTCTCTTCTGAAACAAAGTTTTTGACAGCATTAAATGCGACATCTTCAAGGAAGCATCTGGACTATGGTTATAGATGAACATTTCTCATTTCATTGTCTGAGTACAAAGCCATTTATAGGACAACTTATCATATAAACACCCCTTGGCATCTTATAATCGAAATCAATAACAGAGCCAAAAAGAAGACAGACACAATTTAACCATATGCTATGTAAAAATATCCTGTAAACTTATTAAAAACTTAGTGCATACTATATTTACCTTGCATTGATGCCTGATGTATATGGTTAATTTTCACAAGTATTTGCTACAAAGAGATTGAGATATTTACTTGAATAGGGATATTAGAAAATACATTTTAAGAATCATGAAACATTTTGAGATTTGTTATCAAATGTGCTATCATCTATCTATATCAGAAGACATGCTTTAGAGACCTAAATGGAAGTGAGGAGGAATCCATTTATCAATAAAGAGAAATTTAGGAAGAAGCAGGAAATTATTCTCTAGCCTGAAATGTGACAGATAGAAATGGATGTTAACTGGCAGGAGGAGCTGATGGTTCTGGAAATGGAAGGTAGGTTGGGGCAGAGGCAATGAGGAGCTGATCACATGTGGATAATCAGAGTGGCTCAGATGGTGGCTGAGGCAAAGACAGTGGCAATGACCTGGCAGCATCAATTGTGACCCCAAGAAACTGCTACTGCTTAGAAACAAGGTGTCCAAATGGCAAGGCAAGTATTATATTTGACCTTGAAGGAAGACATTTAAAGCAGTCATACTTGCAGAAGACACACTAGGAGATCGACATGACCTTCTTACCCAGGGCAGCCGTGGTGGAAGAGGGAGTTTGAAGGGAACAGGGTCCCCAGGATTGATTTGCAATAGTGATAATACCACACAGACTGATTACTGGTGGCTTCTGTGCAATTATCCCTCTCAGGTTGAGGACTGTGAACTGTGACTCAGGATCCACAAGGAGTCCACAACTCTTTATTTTGTCTGGAAACCTGAAGGACAGACAGGTGGTGATGTCAAATAGCTATGCCAAATTCTCATAAATAACTTTAATGTCACAGCTTTTGCTGTTTTCAGTTTAGAGAAGATCAACACCTGAATTGTGTTTTAATGTTAAGGGCAAGTCTGTCTAGTACCCCATCATTTCTTGTAAAAAATGATTGATATTCTGTTAGCTTTTACAGATTTTTTTACTCTAAATATGCATTCCCTTACTTCTTTCAATTCTGTGGGCAGCCACAGGTAGTGGCTCCCTTTGTTTACACTTAAACATATGAATGGAGACTTCCTGGCACAGACAATTAGGCTAGGGGAGATTCTGGGAAGAGGCAGGAAGAACCTAAACCTTTCACAAGAGATGATACAGATAATCAGTCACACCTGTAACCTGCATTTATCACCTAAGTGTTTTATTGTAACCTTAAGAGCCTTTTTGATATGTAAATCTTTTGTGCTCCTTCTTGTAAACAATTGGTCATGTTTAAATACTACTGGATTTGTTCAATAAAGGAGCCTTGATCAGGACTTGTCTTGGCTCCATTCTTTGCGTCCTTGTCCCTGCATTCCCACTCTGTTTCAGGAAAACCCAGTTCATTGTGCCACAGGCCGGCACAAATTCCTTTTATTTAGTATCAGAATCTCACATTCTTAGGTGGTGTTTATTTTTGTTTTCTTCTGGTACTGTAGGACCCCAAAAGTGGTGTCCTTTTGTGACGACCCCAGAAACACAGACTCCAGACCAGACGATGCAAAAGGCAGGAGGCAGTTTTATTTCATTTGTGCAAACGGGCCCTCTTCTTGCTGCCGCAAGCAGCGGAGGCAGAGAGGAGCCCCGAACAATCATTTTACACAGTTTTTAAAGGGCAAAACCACAAAATTAACATACTATAGGGTGGCGTAAGTTTATTGGGCAACTATAAGGGGAGGAGGTCCTCGAGGAGGAGGAGAAACAGGGGGCTACGTGCCCTACGTGTCTAAGCTTGGATATGGGGAGGGGGTCCTTGAAGAGCAGAAAGGGGTGGCTACGTGCCCTACGTGCCTCGCGGTTTCTTTGTTAAGCTTGAACAAGCACAGGGGAGGGGGCTTAGGTGCGTACCAGGATGTTCTGTCGCCCTTATCTCTGGGTAGTAGCCCTTATCTCTGGGTAGTAGCTATCTGCCTTCTCTGTGAACTTAGTTTACTCCCCATTTCCCAGGACTGTTTTATTAAGGCCATTCTTATGGCAGCTCTTGGCTCTTGGCCATTCCTTTCAGTACACAAATCATTTGTTCTTGTAATTTGCATTTGATTTTTTAAATATGAAGAGAATTTTAAATTTTTTTAAATTTATAAAATTCCATAATGTCATAGTCTAATATAACTTTGTATTTCATTCTCAAATGTTAGGGTAGACTATTTATTCCTTTTGTGTAGTCCAGTCTTTGATGATAGTAATCCTCTTTATGGATCAAACACAGAAGCCAGGGCTATTCCTCTTTTATTCTCTTTTGTGCCTTAGTTTTATTGAGATGTAACTCATGTTCTATAATGTTTGTCCTTTGAAGTATATATGTTATTTCAATGATTTTAGTGTATCGTAAAGTGTTCAGTTATCATCCCTAACTCTAGAACTTTTATGAAGTTTCCAAAATCAATCCCCATATTCATTCATCTCTTTTATTTAATGCTAACCCACTTTCTGTTTCTATAGATTTGTCTATTTCAGATACTTTGTATAAATACTATCATGCAATTTGTGTTCTTTGTGTCTAGCTTCTGTATTCAACACGCTCCTTCAAAAGCTCACTCATGTTCTTGCATTTTCAGTACTTCACTGATTTTTAAAGCTAAGACCACATTGGATGAATGTACCACACTTTCTTACCTATTTATAAGTTATAGATAATTGAGTTGTTTCCATGTTTTGGTTTTTATGAATAGTTCTGCTATGAACATTCGTGTACAACTTTCTGTGTAGACATCTGTTTGCATTTGTCTTGGTTATATGCTGTAGTAGCTTGCTAGGCCAACACAGCAAAATACCACAGATAGGAGTTTCAAGGACCACAGAGGTTTTTTCTCACAGTTCTAGAGGCTGAAAACGTAAGACCACTGTGTCAGTGTGGTCAACTTCCTCTGAGGCCTTTGTCCTTAACCTACAGATGGCCACACAGTTCCTCACCTGGCCTTGATGCATGCACATCCCTGGTATCTCTCTCTGTGTTTCATCTTCCTTCTCTTGTTAATTTAGGACCCACTCTTCAGATCTCATTTTTAACTGAACTGCCTGTTTAATGATTTTATCTCCAAATAAAATTACATTCTGAGGTACTGAGGGGTAGAAACTTCAACATATACACTTGAGAGGAAGCAAAAATTAATTCTATAATTGATACTTAGGGAGGGTGTTGCTTGTTCAGATGAGAATTCTATTATTAGCCTTTTGTGGAGCTGCTCAACATTTTTTGATGAAGCTGCAGCACTTTGCATTTCCACTAATAGTGTATGTGGGTTCGCTTTCTTCTCATCATCACCAACCTTGTTAATACCTCACTTTTTTTATAATATCCATTCACAAAAGTTAAAGTTTCAAGTGTATATTTTTGTGAGTTTCCTATTTCCACACATTTCTGTTTCTTGTCTCTCACATTATCCCTCTCAATTGTAATCCTTGCATGTCTGTGTTGCTCTTGGAATGCTCTAAGAGTTTAAATATTTATTATAAGACTGATAATACTGGGAGAGTGCTGCAAAGCCTAGTGAATTGTGTAATTTGTTATCAATAAAGCAAACTGCCTAGTATTGTGCAAAAACATAATTATTGAGAAAGACATAATTATTGAGAAAATAGACAATCTAGATGAGCAAAATTTAAAATTTTGTTTATATACAACTCAACTTTGAAAACAGACTACATTGTAGATTTACATAAAAGAATAAAGAATCTACCACACTTTGTCCTTTCAATATTATGCCTTTGCTTGTTAAAACCATTGCAAGGAGTGTAAAGGTACTTCCCTAGATGCAATTCAAGTTGGAAAGTAAGTACTCCATTGTAATCATTAATTTTACAGAATAAAACTCATTCGTGATTGAATTGTTTATATAACTTGGAAGTTCCCTACATCTGCCTATGTACATTCAAATGAGGAATTTCTGAATTTAGTTTTTATGTTAATATAAAGTTTTTCTGGAAGATTATAATTCCTTCCCATAACTGCATTGAAGAATATTCACCTCTCTGAACAGTCAGCAAAAAAATCACTAAAACTCCAACAAAGTTATTCTGTGAAGAGGTATAAGTGAGAAATGATCCTTCTTTTTGCCAGGTATCTGGGAAAAAGAGTTTGCATTTTACCTGAGGCCAATGCATTTCTAATATGTTAATATCTCTGAAGCTTGTATCAATGCAAAACAAACTGATGATGTTATTTTAAACACTGGGGTCTCATTCCCACCTAGGCTGGTATTTTTTTTTTTTTTTTCCTGGCAAATATAGTTAGTCTGAGCTTCTTTCCTGAATGCTTATATGGATCATTCTGGATTAGTCTCACCTGGAAATCAGCTGCAGTGTCATTTTTGCATCACTTTGGAGGATTCTCTCAATACGTACTCTCTGTCCCCTTGCACTCACCCTAATGCTCTTTTGGCACTTAATTGCAGCAGCATCTGCATCAGCTATGGTCATTTTACACATGTCCACCTCTGTCCAGGTCAATGATTCTCAAGGTGACAATGCATGAATCTTGCCTTAAAGAGCTTTGCAAATATCTTCTCCCCTCTGGGATCAAGACACAGGATAAGCTAGCTCATGTTCCAAATCTAAAAGACTTCTTCAGTTCTAGGTATTGCCAGACCCAGTCCCTTGGGCAATTTATCAGATTGAAAGAAGGGGGATGGGCCATTCTTCCCATGATTTTGAGATGAGCCATCCTTTTTCTTTTGTCTGTTTTGTGGTCTCACTCTGCCATTTGGCCATAGTGAATATTTGTAAATAAAGAACTTCCCAATTATGCATTTTATAGACTCAGTTAAGGAGTTGGGTCTAGAGTAAGCTATTTTATAAATCTTGGCTGGAAAGTCATGCTAAAAAGAAAAATGAATAAAGAATGGGGCTTTTTTTTGAACATATGTGTGATATGCTAGACAATGAATTAAGCACTTTAGAATAATTTAATTCACCCCACAACCTCATGAAGCATGTATTGTCATCTGCACTTGACAGATGAAAAAAAAAAATCAGAGAAATTGGACAGATTACTAGAGTAATGGGACTTAGATGAGCTGGAGGATCTTACACATCCCACATTGCTTGTTGGTTAAAAATGGATATGTTTGCATCAAGTTAGATCAATACTTTATTACACATTCTATCTCAGAACAACAAAGACTAAATGGAAGTTTGAAGTTTAGTACCCAGACCAAAGCCGAGCCTACTGTTTGTCTGTTTGTCCTCATATATTGCTCTTCAGATAAAATACAATTGTTTTAGTCTCAACATGCCAGCCTGAGTGTGTGTGCTTGTTTGTGTGTCTGTATGTGTACATTGGGTCTCGTGCATTGACAATGCTCTTTGACAATGCTCTTTGGTAGAGGATATGGTCTCTGGTTCAGAGTCTGATCTTTGTAGCAGGCTGTGTCCATCAGAGATTAATCTCAGTTACCCTCTAAAGAAGAATCCTTATAGTTTTAAGAAGTAATGCTAAAATTGTGGTCTGTTTACTAGATTATGAGTGCTAGTGGAGGCGGAGAAGCTTCTATTTATCCATGAAACATCTATCAGAATTTTGTGAAAATAAACACAGCTAAATCATGAAGGGTTTAGGTGAAAACTATAGATATATATATTTACATTTCTTTAATAATTTTTAAGGTGAATAAGTTTCATGTATTTCAAATATACAGATTTAGGAATCTAGTGATAATGTTAGGTAGGAAGTCAGTTATGAACTTATGTGTGTGTGACCTGAAGGCCTAGAGAGAAGACATCTATGTCCAGCATATGCTGCATCTCAAAGTCATCCTGATGGTGTTTCAGGGGCAGCCCGGTATTCACATCCTGTCCTGCCCTGCCCCCTTCTACCTGATAACCTGCCAGGTGGGGGGGGGTCCCCACCCCTTCTGCCTGACAAATCTTCCACAATCTCCCAGATGCAGCCCAGTATCTGCATCTCAAACACCCTGCTCCCTTCCTCCTGTCTGATAACATTTGCATCCATAAAGTCCTTTGTTTCAGACCTTCAAGAGAGAAGTTTTTATATTTACATCCAAAAAGCCCTTTGTTTCAAGAGGAGCAGAGGTGGGGAAGCAAGACCCATCTCCTTAAAAACCCCCAGCCTCAACCCGACTGCGCTCAGCCCTCTGCCTCTCTGCTGAGCCACCCGCCTGGTCTGGCCAGGTGTATTCTCTCCACTCAACCATGTAACCTCCACCCCACCCCGCCAAGTCTCTCCCCATCTATCCTTACGGATGTCCCTTCCCTAATAAACCTTGCTATTTTACCTCCCACTACTCTCTGTCTCATGCCTGAATTCTTTCTTGTGCGAAGACAAGAACTCTGCAATTTCTCCAGTAACAATACTTCCCACCATAATCTCCCTCCTGCCCATGCACCCACTCTTCCTCCTCCTTCCTGTCTTATCCCCTCTCTAAATTTTTACAGTGATTTTATTCAGCTAATTTTATACTAATAAAATTAACCCTATACTAAGTAAAGTGTTCAACAAATAGTAGGAAGGAAAAAACACTATTCCTCAACAGTAGAGACAAGGGCTGTAAACAATCATAGAATCTCAAAATGAGTAGTATTCCATTCTCTCTCTATCTCTCTGTCTCTCCCTCTCTCTCTCCATATATATATCAGTTGATGGACATGTGGGCTGATTCCATATCTTAGCTATTGTTAATTGAACTACAGTAAACATGGGGTACAAATAACTCTTTCATATGCTCATTTCATTTGGGTAAATTCCCAGGAGTGAGATTGTTAGGTCATATGATATATCTATTTTCACCTTTCTGAGGTATTTCTATACTGTCTTCCACAGTGACTGTACTAGTTTACATTCCCACTAACAGAGGATTAGGGTACCCTTTCCCTACATCCTCACATTTATTATTCTGATTTCTGTCTGAGAGCCATTCTAACTGAGGTGAGGTAAAACTTCATTGTGGGTTTGATTTGCATTTCCCAGGTGGCTAGTGATCCTGCACATTTTTTTTTTTTCATGTGTCTGTTGGCCATTTTTGGCTTAAATACATTAATGCAGTATTGTGTAATGTGTATACTGGAGTTAGAAGATCATTGATCAGAAATAATACATCATTGAAACTTGTATCCAGTGCTTTTTTCCTCATAACAGATTCTTATAATATAGATTTACATTCAGAGATATTCAGCTTCTCTGTAGAATATATAGATTCTGCAAGGATAAGAAGCTTGGGGAAACATGTAAGGTTAAAGAGCCTTGAAAAGGAGATAGAAGCGACCTCTGGATGATAGCTGCAAACTCTATGTGGTGAAGGACCAGTTTGTTTTTTTTTTTTCTTTTAATATTTAAACATCAGTACTAGCTCATACCAAAATATGTGTAACATTTGAGTTTGATAATCTCAACCTGTTTTACAACCTATTTAGTGAAATGCGTTCGTTAATCATGTACCTGGATGTCAGGCAATCCCACTTGCTATAAAAGTATGAAAGTGCTCACTTTCAGATTCTGTATTTACCAAGTAATAGAAAACAGTTAGCAGATTGATGCTGATCAGTTTAAGGGATGTACCTTAAACTGTATTGCTGTAGATAAAGTTTATCTACTGAATACTTCTACCAAAGGGCAAAACTGCCAGTAGATTTTAGGAATATGTGCCCAGTCTTGATGCAATGCCTATCATGATGTGTATTTACATATAAAGATACACTACTAACTCCTTATACAACATTGTATTATTTGGTCCCTAATAGCTACTTTAAAATTTTACCTCTCATCAGTACTTATGACAAAGGGAATAACTTTTCTTGTCTGAAATGTGACTCCCTTGTATAGAAATTAAAGAGAATCCAAGATTATAGCCGTAAAGGCAACTGTGCATTTACTGTATTTGTATAGTACTACAATCAGTACTCAATGACTTAGAAAAAGGAAAAGAGCGATGGATTGCTTCTGGGGGAGAAAAGCCATAGCTAACAAGAATACAAACAAGAGGGTGCTGCTTAGGTAGAAAATTTACAGAAAGCCTAGAAATACTTATAAAGGACTCCAGGTATAGATATTTGGCCAGAGGTTAGGATGCTGCTTGGGATGTCCATATCCCTTACTTGACTGCTTGATTCGGAGTCCCAGTTCTGTTCTGGATTCCAGTATCCTGCTAATATGAACCTTGGGTGGTAGCAGGTGATAGATGAAGTAATAGATCTGAATTCAGTTCAATCTGAATTGAATCCTGGATTCATCCTAGTCCAGCCCTTCCTGTTGCAGGAATTTGGGGAGTGAACCAGTGAGTGGGAGTTTGCTGTCTGTCTCTCTGCCTCTGTCTATCTCTGTGTCTCCTTATGTTTTAAATAAATAATTGATAATAAATAAAAAGTAGTCAATCAACTTTTAGGTTTTCCCACCATTTTTGTTCAACTTAAAGGTTTTGATAAAGAAAGGGTTTCATTCATTTTTATGGCTGAATACTATGCCATATTGTATATGTACCACATTTTATTTATCCAGTCATCAGCTGATGGGTATCTGCATTGATTTCATATCTTTGCTATCGAGAATTGAGCTGTAATAAACAGGGATACAGATAACCCTTTCATATGCTCATTTCAATTCCTTTGTGTAAATTTCAAGGAGTGGAATAGCTGGGTCATATGGTATATCTATTTTTAGCTTTCTAAAGAATCTCCATACTGTCTTCCACAATAGCTGAGTTAGTTTGCATCCCTACCAACAGTGGTTAGGGAAAGATTTTTCCCACATCCTCTACAGCATTTATTGTTTTTTGAGGGCCATTCTAATTGTGATGAAGTGAAACCTCATTGTGGTTTTTATTTGTATTTCCCTGATGGCTAGTGATCCTAAGCATTTTTGCATGTGCTTATTGGCAATTTGAATTTCTTCTTTTGAAAACTCCATGTCTAAGTCCTTTACTCATTTCTTAACTGCACTGTTTGTTTTATTATTGTTTATTTTCTTGAACTCTTTATAGGTTCTGGATATTAGTCCTTTATGAGTGCATAATTTGCAAATATTTTCTCCCATTCTGTTGTTGACTCTTCACTGTTTTGAGTTTTTCCTTTGTAGCCTGGAAGCTTCTCAGTTTGATGTTATCCTATTTGTCTATTTTTACTTGATTGCCTTTGCTCCTAGGGTCCTTTCCAAGAAGTCTTTGCTTATGCTAATGTTTTGCAGAGTTTTCCCAATGTTCTCTAGTAATATGATGGTATCAGGTTGTAATCTAGACCCTTGATCCATTTTGAGTGGATTTTTATATAAAGTATAAGGTAGGGATCTTGTTTCATACTTCAGCATGTGGAGATCCAATTCCAATTTTCCAAGAACAGAAGACAGTGTCCTTTTTTCAGGGATTAATTTTAGCTCCTTTGAAAATTAGTTGGTTGTATATCTGTGGATTGATTTCTTGGAATTCTATTCTGTTCCATTGGTCTACATGTTGTTTTTTTGCTAGTACCAGGATGTTTTGATTATATCTGCCCTATTTTAAGTCTTGAAATCTGGCATTGTGATGTCTCAGGCTTTTTTTTATTTATTTATTTTTGCATAAGATTGCTTTAGCTATTCAGGATCTCTTATGTTTCCATATTACTTTTAGTATTATTTTTGTAGATATCAGAAAAATGTCATTGGTATTTTAACTGGGATCATCTTTAATCTGTAAATTGCTTTGAGTAGTTATAAACACTTTGATCATATTCTTTGAATCTGTGAACATTGGAAATTTTTCCATTTTTTGTGTCTTCTATTTACTCCTTTAATGTTTTGTGATTTTCATCATAGAGATCTTTCACCTTACTGGTTACATTTATTCTAAGGTCTTTACATTTTTGTAGCTAATATGAAGGGAACTGATCTTACAAGCTCTTTCTCAACTGTAGTGTTGTATACAAAGGATATGGACAATTGTGTGTTGATTTTATATCCTGTCACTTTACCAAACGCTTTTATGAGTTCCAGTAGTCTCTTAGAGACTAACTGTAGATTATAGAATACAGGCTCCCCAAATATAGAATCATGTGACCTGCAAAGAGGTAATTTGACTTCTTCCTTTCCAGTTTGTATCCCTTTGCTTTCTTTGGCTTGCCTAATGGCTCTGGCTAAAAATTCCAGGACTTTACTGAATAGGCAAGTGGGCATCCTTGTCTGATTTCAGATCTTAGAGGAGATGCTTCCAACTTTTCTCCATTCAGTGTCATATATTGCCTTGATTGTGTTAAGGAATGTTCCTTCTATGCCCAATTTGCTCAAGGTTTTTTAAGCTCAAGGAATTTGAGTTCTATGGAAGCTTCCTTTGCATCTATTGAGATAATCATATGATTTCTATTCTTCAATTTTTAATGCTATGTATCACATTATTGATTTGCTAATATTGAATCACCCCTGCCTATCAGGGATAAATCCCACTTGGTCCAGGTGCATGATCATTCTGATGCAGTGTTGGATTTGATTAGCTAATATTTTTTTTGAGGATTTTTGCATCTATGTTCATCAGGGATATTGGTCTGTAATTTTCCTTCTTGTTATCCTTTTCTGGTTTTGGAATTAAAGTGATGCTAACCTTATAAAGGAGTTTGGGAGTATCCCCTCCCTTTCAGTTATTTTGAATAGCTTGAGAAGAATTGAAATTAGTTCTTCTTTAAAATTCTGGTAAAATTCATCAGTGAAGACTCTTGTCCTGGGCTTTTCTTTGTTGGGAGGGTCTTTATTTCTAGTTCAATTTTCCTTGATCTGTGGTAACTAATAGAGTACAGAAAATGTAATGCATATTAACAAAATTGACATTTTAAGAACTATTATTTACAGCCCTTGTCTCTACTGTTGTGGAACACTGTTTTTTCCCCTACTTTGTGTTGAATTCTTTATTTAGTGGAGGGTTAATCTTACAATTTTAAAATAAACTGAATGTATGTCATTGTAAAATAAAGAAAGAATAAGTAAGGAAGAAGGAGGGAGAGTAGTAATATGGGTGGGAGGGAGGATAGTGGAAGGGGGAATTATCACTGTGCTTTTAAATCTGTATATACGAAATACATGAAATTTATTGAACTTATATAAATAAGCAAAATTATTTGAAATATTTTGAGAGTTTAATTTTATAATAAATATTTCAAGCACCCCATCTGGAGGAAGCTTTGAAGTAAGGAGTGAGAGATGTTGACAAAGAGGCTATCAAACACTGTGAGGGATGGAGCAAAATGTGTATTCCATTTGCTGGTTCACTCCCTAAATATGCAAAATTGCTGAGGCTGTGGCTGAAGGTGGGAACTGGGAACTCAGTTGAGGTTGCCCATTTGTATTTCAGGAACCCAGTTACTGGAGCCATCACCACTACTTCCCACATTAGCAGAAAGTTGGAGCCAATACCTCCTGAGTATTGAACCCAGGCATTCCAATATGGGATGCAAGTGTCATAACCACTAAGTCAAATGTATTCCTTTAGAATACATTTTAAATGGATATGAAACTCTTTCAGATATTATCAAAAATAAACATTACCTAATTAAACTGATAATTAAACCATAATGACCAAGTTCTAGCAATCAAACACAATGTCAGGCAACTACCTCATGACCAATAGTAACTGGGAGAACTGAATGAAAGGCATACATATTTATTAAAGCATTAAAAATAGCAAATTATATACTTGAGTGAAGTGAATACAGTAGCTTACCCCCACACTGCCAATCCATAGGAGATACATTCCAAGACTCCCAATGGATGCCTGAAACTATGGCTAGTACTGAATCCTATATACACCATTTATTTTCTTATACATTTTTAAGTGTTGGCCATAACAACAGTGCTAACCTACCCTTCCATATTTTATGCCCTGGTGCCTTCTTTGCATCACTACTCTTGCACTTGGGAGGCAGTAGTAAAATAAGCATTATTTTAACTCAAGTTATGTATTACTGTGACAGCTGATTTGATAACTGAAACAACTACTAGTAACTAACAGGTGGGTAGCATATACACTGTGGATAGGCTGGACAAAGGAATGATTCCATCTCATGTGGGATGGATTTCATCATGCTACTCAGCAAGTGAGTTAAAAGTTGTGAATTGTTTGTTTATGGATTTTCCATTCAAGCTTTTTGAACTGCTGTTGATCAAGGGCAACTGAAAGCATGGAAAGTGAAACCTCAGATAAGAGGGGGAATATTGTATATCAGTTGCATATGTTCAGTATAGATATAATCAGCTTATAAAATAAATATATATAATAAATATATATAATCAGCTTATAATATAAAATGACTACATTTTAAGTCATTTTTCAAATAATACAGTATGTAATATGTTGTGAATCCAATGTTTGTGTTCTCCCCAAATGCATATGCTAGAATCCTAGCCCCACTGTGATGGTGTTGAGAGATGAAACCTTTGGGAGATAATTAGGTTATAAGGATAAAGTGTATAAGCTCATGGAAGAGGTTAGTGACTCTATGAGAAGAGACTCCAGAATTTTTTATCTGATCTCCATCATGTGAGGGCACAAGCAGACTAGAGGCCAGTGTTGTGCTACAGTCAGTTTAAAGCTGCCACCTGTGATGCAATTGACCTGTATCAGGATGCTGGTCCAAGATGTAGCTGCTCTGCTTCTGCACTAGGTCCTTACTAATGTGCCTAGGAAAGCAGCAGAAGATGGCCCAAGTGCGTGTGTCCCTGCCACCTACAAGGAATGTTCAAATGGAGTTCCAGGCTCATAGCTTTGGCCTGTCTCTGCCCTGGGCAAGTCCCGCCCATAGTGATGATGTGGGGAAAGGATTAGCAAGTAGAAAATCTCTCTGTTTCTTCCTTCTGTCACTCTGCCTTTCAAATAAATAAAATAAATCATTAAAAAAAGGAAGAAGACGACTACTATTAGTAGACTGGGAAACCAGCCTTTACTAGACACTAAATCTTGGACTTCCTAACTTCCAAATCTTGAGAAATAAATGTTTGTGATTGAAACCATCCAGTATATGGTAATTCATTATAGCAGGATGATCTAGGATATACTTTCAAGGTGTGAGCATCAAAACAAAGTGAGTGCATGATGATGGACAGCACAATTCGCTGCGATCTCTCAGACTGTTTAGTCCCCCTTAAACAAAGAAGCTTCTTTCAAAAGGACATTTTTGCTTTGTTTCTACTTACATGTATTTGGTGATCTTTGTCCATATTAAAATAAGTTGCAAAACTGAACAATTTTTGAATTACTGTATTTTTACAATAAGAAAAGTTTATACAAAAATTAAGAAACAGCAAATCTCAAAAAATTAAATAAGTTATTTAATATTAATGATAAAGTCTATCTATCACCAATGATAAAAGTCATTTTGCATAAGACCCTTGTTTTCTGTACCATGAATTTTCCAATGAATTAAACCTCATTCCTGCTTCTAATGCAAATCATTTTGTAGGGAAAACAATTATTATCCAAATAACTACAGCATAGGATAACTGGTGCTGAATGTAATGAGAGGCATTGAGTACTACAAAGTTTAGGGAAGAGAAGTTTGCATAAGATGGGAGGCAATCCAATTATAAAACTCAGTGGAGGAGATATATTTAGTATGATTCTTCATAGATTCAGATTTGTATGGATAAAAAAGGCATTTTAGTAATAGGAAAATATTTAATTGATATTCAAGCAAGACATTCAATTAGGCTTATGGAGGGGATTATTAATTTTGATTATAATCATCCAAGTTTCTCTGGGATTGTTTGAGGATTCCATATTCTCTAAAAGTGGGTTGTGGCAATGAGGTAGATTTAAATAAATGAACTTTAAGGAAAATTATATAATTTTCTATGTTCTTCCTAATAATGTTTAGCATTGTTACTGCTGTGTTGGCCTTGGACCCTAAGTGGTTATGATAAACAGAGTACCGTGGCCAGTCCATAAGGATATAAAGAAGGAGAATAATAAATCTTATTTGATTTAATCCACTTAGGGTTTTGGGAGATTGCTTGTTAGTGCAACATCAGCTAATTTATGCTATTCTGACCATTATAGCTTGAGATAGAACATGTAAAGGCAAAGAATAAGAGAGAAGATTGGCCAGTACTGTGGCTCACTAGGCTAATCCTCCGCCTGTGGCGCTGGTATCCCAGGTTCTAGTTCTGGTTAGAGCGCCGGATTCTGTCTGGGTTGCTCCTCTTCCAGTCCAGCTCTCTGCTGTGGCCCAAGAAGGCAGTGGAGGATGGCCCAAGTGCTTGGGCCCTGCACCCGCATGGGACACCAGGAGGAAGCACCTGGCTCCTGACTTCGGATCTGCACAGTGTGCCGGCCACAGCGGCCATTGGAGGGTGAACCAACGGAAGAAGGAAGACCTTTCTCTTTCTCTCTCTCTCTCTCTCACCGTCTAACTCTGCCTGTCCAAAAAAGAAAAAAAAAAAAAAAAAAGAGAGATAAGATCAAGAAGTTGCAGAGGGCAAAGTCATTCTTGTATATTATAAATAATTGTTTTATGTCATAACCAATACAGAACCATTAACCATTTTTTTTATTTTGTTTTACTTTTAATTTGAAAATGACATTATTAGGTGAACATATTAGGATGAGTTGATTTGCAGTGTATAGTAGAGCAAGTTGGAGGAAGTTGGAGGAAGTAAAATATAATCAAGTAGTGACATTTAATAGACAACTATAGCACTTCCCACGGTGAGATCATGAACTTAAAGTTGCAGCTGTAGGAAGAGAGGACAGAAGTCTTGCAAAAACACCATAGAGGTGCATTTGAGGAGATATGCAAGCTAAATGATTGGCACATCACACTATCATTGAGTAGGAACTTGTCCCCTGAATAGATAGGTTGTTCCAACCTCCATTCCCTCAGAATGTGACCTTATTTGGAGATAAATTCTTTACAGAGATAATCAAATGAAAATAAGGCCAGAAGGCCATTAGGGTGAGTTGTCATCTAATATACCTGGTGCTCTTATAAGTGTAAGAAATTTAGGCTATGAGATACATGCCCAGAGTGCAGATTATATGAAGACCACAGAGAAAAGTCTACAAGCCAAGAGTAGGAACTCCGAACAGGTCCTCAGAAGGAATCAGGGCCTCCATCTCAGAATTTTGCCCTCCAGAACTGAGACAATAATTTCTGTTGTGTAAGTACCCAGTTTATAGCAGTTTGTTATGACAGCCTAGCAAGCTAATAGTTCTCTTAAATTTTATTTTACATGCCCTTTGATCTTTGGAGATTTCCAGCCCCATTCCCTGTCTACAAGCTACTCTCATTGTCTAAATGTAATCAGAGGCACAGGAGTAACCTTCTGCTCCTAGATTGAGCCTATTCTTCCAGCTGAGTGACTTCTATTGAAATTTGCATTTTCTTCTTTTCATCTTGCCTCCCTTCTTGTATTAGGAAGGTAGTAGAGCTTAGCATGTTTGTGCAGACACAAGCCCTACCTTGAAAGATGGAATAAGGACATTCCATTTTAAAAGATTCAGACAGTTTTGAATCCTGCTTAATTTTAAAAAGCCCTTTAAGGTGATGAATGTTGTCGTTAAATTAATACCTACCTCTATTGAAAACCTACTGCAGTCAGCTCTTGATTTACGGGAGTCAAGGTAAAAGGCTTCCCACATTTCCCATCTAATGAAAATGAGCTGTGTACTGGGGACTTTCCTTTGTTCCCCTCTAAGATCTACATGAATGCAGCAGGTGAATATGAGATGTACTTTAGAGGAATTAATGATTTTTATAAACTCATATTCATCATATTTTAATGCCAACAATTGATAGATTATGGTAATATGAAATAATATTTATTTTTAACCACATTTTGAAAGCTTCCATCAGGAACATGTTAGTCATTTTAATGTTAAAGTTAGCTTGGCCCTGGGAAATTTAATATGTTCTATTATGGAATATGACTATTGCAGTAAACTAGAAAGGAAAAGTTGACTCAATAAATTGTCCAATTAAAATGATATCCAAGGGGCTGACACTGTGGCACAGCAGGTTAATGCCCTGATCTGAAGAACCAGCATACCATATGGGTGCCAGTTCAAGACCTGGGTGCCCTACTTCTGATCTGCTATGGCCTGGGGAAGCAGTAGAAGATGGCCCAAGTCCTTGGGCCCAGGCACTCACATGGGAGACCTGGAAGAATCTCCTGACTCCTGGCTTTGGATCATCCATCTTCAGCCATTGCGGCCAATTGGGGAGTGAACCAACGGATGGACAATTCTCTCTCTCTCTGTGTAACTCTGACTTTCAAAAAAATAAATAAATATTTTTTAAAAAAGATGATATCTGAACCTGTCTTTACCAATGGATTATTTTCCCTCCTCCACAATATGGATGCCAAATGTCATTTTAAAAATGCCTTGCCCTGACTGTTGATGAACAACTTAATATGTTATCCCTCTTAGTATTCTTTTTTGTTTGTTCTACTTAATACTTTTGGTTGAATACTGTAATCAATACACAGTTATTCTTAAGTGTTGAAACTTAACTGAAAAGTGATCGCTGTTAAATATAAGAGTGGGAATAAGAGAGGGAAGAGATGTGCAAATTGGGACATGCTCAAGCTGACTTACCCCAAATGGTAGAGTTAGAAACATACCAGGGGATTCGAATTCAATCCCATCAAGGTGGCATGTACCAATGCCATCTCACTAGTCCCACTGATCAATTTCTGTTCACAATTGATCATAATGATAGGACTAAGAGCCAAAGGGATCACATAAACAAGACTAGTGTCTGCAAATACTAGCTGATAGAATAAAAAAGGGAGAGAACAATCCAACATGGGAAGTGAGATACACAACAGACTCTTAGAATGGCAAATGTCCTAAACAGCACTCTGGCCTCATAATCAGCCTTTTGGCCTCATAATCAGCCCTTAAGGCATGCGGATCTGGCTGAAAAGCCCATGAGATTATTTCAGGCATGGAAAGCCAAGACACTCTGGAAAAAAAAAAAAAAAAAAACACACCAAAAAACCAAAACCAAACACACAAAAAAACTAAATGAAAGATCTCCGCGAGTGAGGTCCCAGTGGAAAGAACAGGTCATCAAAGAAGGAGGTACCTTTCTCTGAAGGGAGGAGAGAACTTCCACTTTGACTATGAACTTGTCTAAATATGATCAGAGTCAGTGAACTCAAAAGGCTTCCATAGCCTTGGCCACTCATGACAAGAGCCTAGGGTGATTACTGATGCCATAAACAAGAGTGTCAATTTGTAAAGTCAACAACAGGAGTCACTGTGCACTTACTCCTCATGTAGGATCTCTGTCCTTAATGTGCTGTAAATTGTGATTTAATGCTATAACTAGTACTCAAACAGTATTTTTCACTTTATGTTTCTATGTGGGTGCAAACTGTTGAAATCTTTACTTAATATATGCTAAACTGATCTTCTGTATATAAAGAGAATTGAAAATAAATCTTGATGTGAATGGAACGGGAGAGGGAGAGGGAGAGGGGAGGGTTGCGGGTGGGAGGGAAGTTATGGGGGGGGGAAGCCATTGTAATCCAAAAGCTGTACTTTGGACATTTATATTCATTAAATAAAAGTTAAAAAAATGCATGTTTGATTCCCACCAAAATGATTTGAATATATATATATATATATATATATATACTAGTTGTATTAAAAAATAAACTGGAAGACAACTTTGAGAGAACTCAAGTTACATAAATTATGTTTTAATTTCTCAACCAATGCTATTGGCAGTTTTAAGATAGTCCCAATAATTAGGTTTACTGAAAGCTTTTTAAAATTCTTCTGGAAATATGTTTTTGAAAATTTATTTATTTGAAAGAATTACATGGGGTCAGAGGCAAGAGAGAGAGAGATTATCCATTTGGTGGTTTACTTCCCAGATGGCCACAGTAGCCATGGTTGGGGCAGTAAAAAGCTAGGAGCTAGGAATTCCATCTTATGCAGGGCAGGGGCCCAAGGACTTGGATCATCATCTGCTGCCTCTCAGGTGCATTAGCAGAAAGCTGAATCAGAAGTGGAACATCTGGCATGACTATATGGGATGCTACAATGACAAGCCCTGAGCCAGATCTCTAGACCCCATTCTTGAAATGTTTTGATAAGAGCCAGTAATGAGATGATGTTTCCAAGATTACACTCACAAAATACTTAATATATTTAATGTTGGTGTGTTTCAACACCTAGAATCTTGCTATGAAGATGTTTCCTATACAAAATAGACTTAAAGACCATATCAGCCACTCATCAGACCTTTATTCTTCCTTATGGATAAAGTGATATTCCAGGGAATAGGATTTCAAAGATCTATTAGGCAAGGTCACTTACATATTGTCAAATGATGCATATGTGTAAATGAATAATAGTGTTACAGTATAATGCACACATGTATTGTTACTAAGCTAGGTCTAGTATGTTTGACCATACATGAGGTTACTTGACTTGCTTTCCAAGAAGTAGATTTCTATTTTTTTTTTTTTTTTTTTGACAAGCAAAGTGGATAGTGAGAGAGAGAGACAGAGAGAAAGGTCTTCCTTTTGCCATTGGTTCACCCTCCAATGGCTGCCACAGCTGGCGCACTGCGGCCGGCGCACCACACCGATCCGAAGGCAGGAGCCAGGTGCTTCTCCTGGTCTCCCATGGGGTGCAGGGCCCAAGCACTTGGGCCATCCTCCACTGCACTCCTGGGCCACAGCAGAGGGCTGGCCTGGAAGAGGGGCAACCAGGAAAGAATCCGGCGCCCCGACCGGGGCTAGAACCTGGTGTGCTGGCGCCACTAGGTGGAGGATTAGCCTATTTAGCCGCGGCGCCTGCCGTAGTATACTATTTTCAACCAGAAAATGTGATGAATACTTTAGGCCGAGGAAGAAACACAAGCTGAGGTTTAAAAGCTGAGCAATATGTGCACAATTTGGAACCAAGCACAGAGCAGACTTGCTTAGAGAAAGAACAGTTCACATAAGGAGAAAACTCTAAAAATAGGGGGGAGGATGATAGTTATATAAATAATAGGAAATGTTAGAAGTATAGAACTGACAAAAGTGAAAATAAAATCTAATGTTGAGACTGATCCAGTCAGCACATGCATCCTGGGGAAAAGCAAGTGTGAAGGTCATGTGGAGCATGCAGTTACATTATTCCAGCTCTGGCACTGTCACTGATTATTTTGGAAATCTTTGCCAAGGCATCCAGTGTCCATGCACTTATCAAATGATGTAGCTGAATGCATGGGCTCTCTAAGCCTGGTTAGTTACAGCTTTGAAAGGAGTTGGGGTTCTGAGAAGGTCAGTTCAGATGTTACTGAGTCCCAGAATCAGTGCATGCATCATCAAGGGTATGCTGATGGTCTTCTCAGAGAAGCCAATCGGCAAGTGATAATAAGTAGACATTCAGCACACAATTTAATAGTTTTCCTTAACATTTAAAGACCTTGTGTTTACTGAAAGCTCCCTTACTGTGGTAGGCATTTAGCATAGATTTTAGGCACTTCTTGGATGTCTCACCTCTTGTGTGTGACAATCATTCACCTTAGGAATCTCGTGTCCTTGAAGTATGAAGTATGATTCTCACTTTTTCTAAGATTTATTTTTATTTATTTGAAGAAGTGCAGAGAGAGAGAGAAAGGGCACTTTTATCTACTGGTTCACTCCCCAAATAAGTGCAATGGTTGGATCTGGGACAGTCTGAAGCCAGGAGCTTGTTCTGGGCCTCCCACAAGCACTTGGTCCATTTTCTACTGACTTTCCAGGCACATTAGCAGGGAGCTGTATTGGAAGTAGAGCAGGTAAGACTTGAACCAGCACCCATATGTTATGCCCATTCTGCAGACAGCAGCTTAAACCACTATGGCACAGTGCCGGCCCTCAGAATCTCACTTTCTTGCTTCCTTTGCAACTGGGGTTTAGAATATTACCTTGATCCAATCATACATACATCTTGCCATAATATCATTGTTGAAAAGTGTGAGCTGAAGGAGGAATCCATGTGATGGAGATATTTCTTTTTAACGTAGCAATTGCAGAAGTTCCAGTGGAGTAAACTCCTACCCAAGGTCATGCAAACCCCAGTGTCCACGACATTGACAGTGGCTATAAAGCTCCCCTGTAGTCCTTGGCAGTGGGACACAAGCATTTAACTTAGTTGTATGACTGCAGCATCCACATATGTTCTTGACCCTGCTGGCAAGTCTCTATTATCAGTATTTTTAAATAGTTTCTTTCTGCTTGATCTAGTAAGGGGGTGTGCTGGTATTTACATCTAAGAACTCTTTATGATACGACAATCTGATCCTCTCCGCTAATCCCTCTGTTTTGTCAAAATCCCTGTTTGCTAGACAGGGAGAGAATTCCATCATTATCCAGTGCCAGCATGCTTTTCCTCACAGAATAAACCAAAATGTTTTTTATTTCTGGTGAGCTTGCAATAATGATAGAAGTGGACATATTTCAGGCAAACCATTTCAGGACTCAGTAGTCAGTCAGTCTGGAGTTTTTGGGATTCTCTTCTGTTTGCTCTGCCACTCCAAAAACCTGATACAGTAAATAGGTCTAAGGAAATGGCTGCTACAAATTAAGATAGCTTCAAAAATTGAGGGAGAAATGGTAAAAAAGAGAGAGGTCAGAAAACTGAGAACAAAACATAAAAATCAGTTGGAGGAGAAGGTAAAACAAAGTATGATGGGGGTTAGTAGTTGCTAACTAGACGAATACTGTACAGTTAAACACATCTCAAGTGTTACCGTATTTCCATTTGTACCACTCAAGTATAATTTATTTTGATTAATTACTGTTCTCTCCAGTTGCCTGCTTTACAATGGATATGTCAAGCACAGGTAACCACCAAGTCATTAACATCTCCATGGGACAATGAGCCAGAGAATCTTAAAATTCTCTTTGCCTGGTTTAACATTTATTCCCCATAATCCCCACCTGTTAAATTACACTTTTTTCTGAGCCCTGTCTTTTGCCTTTTTATGGTGTCACCTGTTATCTCTAATAATGTTTTCCTGTGTTCACAGGTTTCTATAATTCACTTTTTCCATTTAATTGCAATGTTTCTGCTTCCTCAAAGATGTGAAATCTTTTGATGGGACAACCCTTTTAGGCCTTTCTTTTCCGATCTTCTGTGTCTGCTCCAACTCTGAAGGTTCCAGAGAGAGACATCTTCACATCTATGTTAACTAATTTTTCTTGTAGTTCATGGTCTTTGTTCATCACTTTGAGATAAGTGAGCCTAACTTTGAAAAAACTTTAGGCCCTCATATTTTACTCTTTCCACACATCTTATACACCCTCATCCTGTCTTCTTCCAGCCCTGTTTGTCACCCAGAATTGACGTATAAAGTGCACTTTGGTGAATTATTTAGGCATGTTATAATTTCCTGGATGTAGTGTTTGTTTTTACTGACCAGTTACTGTAGTGTTCTACATGAGTTCAGTTCTACGGGGTTATATGATAGAAAAATTGAGCCGTCTCTGTGGGCCTCAGCTAGGGCAAATGTCCTCCAAAATAGCATTACTCAGTGTTTTTCCCAAGGAATGCCCATGACAGGTGCACTTCCAAGGGACAATCCCCTGTTGGAAATTCTCTGATTTGTTTTTCTTCTCTTCTAGGCATTGTAACAAAATATACTTTCTATTACAGAGATTGTGGGGATCACTGGAATCTTCTCTGGATTTGAACATGTCGTTAGTTCACAAAGGTTAACTAGTTGGTGACACATGCCTACAACATGCCTCACTGCTGATCAGAACACATTGGAGTGAAGTAGCCCCTCAGCTGTAGGGTTTGATGTCTGGATTTCTTTTTTTAAAATTTTATTTAGTAAATATAAATTTCCAAAGTACAGTTTATGGATTACAATGGCTTCCCCCCACATAGCTTCCCTCCCACTCGCACACCTCCCATCTCCTGCTCCCTCTCCCATCCCATTCACATCAAGATTCATTTTCAATTACCTTTATATACAGAAGATTGATTTAGTATATATTAAGTAAAGATTTCATCAGCTTGCACCCACACAGAGCATAAAGTGTAAAATCCTGTTTCAGTACTAGTTATAGCATTACTTCACATTGGACAACACATTAAGGACAGAGATCCCACATGAGAAGTAGGTACACAGTGACTCCTGTTGTTGACTTAACAATTTGACACTCTTGTTTATGGCGTCAGTAATCTCCCTAGGCTCTAGTCATGAGTTTCCAAGGCTGATTTCTTGCCCATATGTATATGGTCTCCAATGCTTGCTGTTCTGATTGGGTCTTGGTTACCCCCTTTTCTTCTTATCTCACCCTTTGTCATTGCTTCCTCCTTTTATATATTTCACAGCAATATAAGTTACTCACTCTCAGTAATGGTGCCTTTTCAAAATTATAAAACACAGCCAGCTCTTCGCTTCTCTGCTAAGGAATAAGGTAACTGAACTTGATTCAAATATCCATACCAGACTCCTCCAGCCAACACTTACTCATGTATATTCTTGAGAGAGAGCTGAAACACTGGCCAGGATCTTTACCTGACTCCTTACTTTCAGCAAAGCTGGGCTTATGATCTTGAACAAAGACAAACACTGACCTTTAGCAGGTGGCAAACAACTTCAGTTTGTAAGGATGAACAAAAAGACACAACTAAGAATGTTTCACTGTAGTAGCACAGGTGAGCTAGAAAGCTCATCCACCCACCCTCAAATGAATGCAGATACATTTTCTGCCTCTATCCTTTGATTTTCCTGGGGCACTCACCTTGAAAGCTGCTGAAGTAATTAGATGCTTAGCTATGTGAATTCTTTCTGATGTTTCTTCACCAAATCAGTGAAAATCTGACTTACATGGTGAGGAGGACGTTACTGTTTTTATCTTCAAAATATTTTAGAACAACACTCAACCTCAGTGGTTATGTAAAACATACTTAATGAGATCTACCTTTATAAACTAAGAGTAAGTAAGAGAACTCAGAGAATGTGATATGAATTTTTATTTCATTTTTTTGTAATTTGAGGAAACATGTGTTTTAAAACAAAGGCATGATTTAACCCAAATGAAGTATTCTATGGTCTCTCAAATTTACACAATATACTTATAGCCTAAGGCATATTTCAATATGCTATATATGTATATATCTATATAAAATTACCTCCCTGTAATTTTAATATTAATAGTGAGAAACAAAAATAAATATATTGCTTTTATTTTAATTAGTTGTTATAGTATTTTTTAGAAAAAAAGTTTGAAAATATTGATATTCTAACTCACTTGGGAAATATTTCTAGTGAGTTTGGCTTAAAATAGAATTTATGTCCTTGTGCATATAACTCTAAAATTGCAGTTTTTCTTAAACTGTAATAAATAAGAATATTCTTTGTTTTTTTATTGGCGTATTTTTATATGACTGAAAGAGATAAGTTATTGCAGAGTCTAAGTGGAGGATCTTCATAAGTTGACACTCATCAGAAAAGCCCATTTATTATTCCTGTCTAATTAAATACAATAAATCCACCTTGTTTATGCGACATGTGATGCCTTTACTGCTCACGTTTACTCACAATGGAACACAAAAGCTGTGCACTCAGTTCTAATGACATTGTCGGGGAGATCTGGTGATGAGCGTTGGTGTGTGTGGCCAAAAGGATAATGATGTGTCAAGAATGTGCTTTTCCATTTTGTCTGGCCTCTAGACTCTGGGACTTACCCCAGCTGCTGCTCTGGTTCTCAGGCCTTTGGATTCACAGTGAATTATACCACAGACTTCCCTAGTTCTCCGGGGAATCATCTCCAGCTTCTAAATGGCATATTGTGGAGCATCTCAGCCTGGACAATCATATGAGTCAATTCTCAGTATAAATAGCCTCTCTATCATCTTTCTGTCAATCAATCATCTTTATTTTTTTAAGATCTATTTATTTGAGTGGCAGACTGAAAGAGGGAGAGAAAGAGAGAGAAGCCTTCCATCTGCTTGTTCACTCCCCAAATGGCCGCAATGGTCGGAACTGGGACAATCAGAAAGCAAGAGCCAGGAGCTTCTTCCAGGTCCCTCAGGTGGGTGCAGGGCCCAAGTATTTGAGTCACCTTCCATTTCTCTCCCAGACACAGTAACAGAGAATTGGATGGGAAGAAGAGCAGCTGGGACTGGAACCAGTGCCCGTATGTGATGCTGACACTGCAGGTAGAGGCTTAACCTAGTAGGCCACAACACTGGTCCTGTCATCTTTCTATTTATCTTATAGTTTTGTTTCTCTAATATAGTCCTCCTTTTCATTTTTAATGTTAGTGATTTCTAATATTTTTCTTTTGAGAAATATCAATATATAGGTTTATTAAATTTATTACTCCTTTATATAATTTTCTTTTAGCCTTGTTATTACTATCTTTTGGATTATGCTTTTAAGTTCCTAACTTTATGAATTAATTTTGATTGATTCTATTGTTAGTTACATTTCTAACTTCTTAAATTTATATGTGTCGGGGCTAGAGCTGTGGCATAGCAGGTAAAGCCACTATCTGTAACACCAGCATCCCCTATGGACACTGGTTTGAGATTCAGCTGCTCTACTTCCAATCCAGCTCCCTGCTGATGCATTTGGAAAGTCAGCAGATGATGGACCAAATATTTGGGCCCCCACAGCCATGTGGGAGATCTGTAGGAAGCTCTGGGCAGCTGGCTTCACCATGGCACAGCTCCAGCCATTGAGGGCATTTGGAGAGTGAACCAACAGATGGAAAATCTCTCTGTGTCTTGCTCTCTCTCTCTCTGTAAATCTGACTTTCAAATAAGTAAAATAAATCTTTAAAAATCATATTAATCTTAATCTGCACCTTAATTTATCTGCATCCAATAAGTTTGAGATGTAGTATTTTCTGTATTTTATGTTTTAAATGTATTTTTTATATTTTCTGTAATTACAAATATTTTCCTTCTTATTAGTAATGTATTCAATGTTGAAAATGTTCCAATATAATGATGTACTTGTCAGTTTCTCATTGTAGTCCTTTCAAGTTTTGATTTAAAAAATGTAACTCTATGTTACAGAGTAAACATCTGGAGAATGGGATTTTTCAATTGATAAACCACAATTTTATATCCAATGATATTCTATTTTTCTTCAGGTCTAGATCATCTGAAAGATCTTTTTTTTTTTTTTACTTCCTCCTCTGCTACCTCACTGAAGTTTTTGTTTTGTTTTCATACCACGTTTGTTAACTGGAGGCCACTATTTAGGAATTCTCATGAAAGAGTGTTCTTCTCCCCATCCCACTTTGACCAACCAAAGCAGAAGTTTCTCCTGTGTTTGGAGGATGAGTTTTGTGCTTCTGCCGGACAGTGCGTTCTGTAGGACACTATCCTCTGAGTGTGTGACCCTTTAGTGGTTCTGGTTGCTCCCATCTGAGAGGCTTTCCTTTCAGTCTTTGACCTTACATGGATCTGAGATTTTGCTTTCTATTCTGGGTCCCTTCTCAAAAAATCCTTATATCAGTAGGGATAACCAGAACCCCTGTGACCAACTCTGGCTCCTGATGATTAGTTACCTGTGGAACTCATGTACTATTGCTTCCAATCTGCTCAACAATATATGAAAAAAAAAAAAAGATTTCAAAAGATTTTATTCTGTTTTCAGTTATTCTCTCCTGAGAGTGGTTTCTATGAGCATTGCTCTCATATTCAAACTATTCTGACTGGTTTGATGTCTGTTGCTTGCAACAAAGAACTTTAATGAGACCTGTCTCAAAGGCTTGTGGGAAGATCCATTAACAATGTACCAATTAGTAAGATTTTAATTATCATTATTGTTTTATTATCATAATCAGTCTTATGATTATGTTATATAATCCAGGGAATATTTGAATTTTTAAGTAAAGATTCTTACTAGAGAATAATACTTTGATCAAAGACATTGATTTCTTTTAGGAAAATATGAAAAATGGATAAAGTAGATTTTTTGAAGAGGTATGGAAAAATACGAATAATTTTTTTCTAGTTATGTTCCGTATTCATCTGAAGGTTTTACTTCCAAATAGATAATGATTCAGTATTTGTTTCAAACTACAAAACAATATTATCTTAAGAGAAAAATATTCTTTATTTTGGAGAATTGATGAGGTCAAACTACTAGTAGAAATTCATTAGCCAGATTGCATTCTTTCAAGTTATTGAATAAGCAAGGATATATTTAATTTTGAATCTTCTGAATTTCCCTTCAAACCCTGAAGCTCCTCTGAAAACACTTTTTGCATATGCACAGACAGTGATTAGTAGGGTCACATTTGAATTTCATGGGCTTCTGGTTTGACTTAGACTTACAATCCCTAGTATTTTAATGTAATTTGCAATTTCCTTTTTATTTTCAAAATTAAAGTTTCCAGAAACCATAGATTTTTAATTTTTTTTCTTTAATTTTTGCTAAGGCATAATTTCAGTCCCCTCTGGAATCATAGGCTGAATCAGGAAGACTTTCAAAAGGGGAAGAGGGAGGCAGAGGAGAACTAGAGACCGCACTTGGCCTGTTTTTGCTGGTTTTGAAGACGAAAGAAGGGGTAACATGTCCAGAATTGTGGATGGTGGTCAGGAGATGGAAAAGGAAAGGACTTGGAGTCTCTCTTGAGTTTTCAGAAGGGAATTCACTGGGGCAACACTTCGCAACCTAGGGAGATCCATTTCAGACTTCAGACTCTCTGAACTCTTAAGCTAATACATTTGTGTTGTTTTAAGCCAAGGTTTGTGGTAATTTGTTCTAGCAGCAATGGGAAACAAATATTAGAGACAAAACCAATATAATAATATATGAACTTGCATATACTCTTTTGAGTAGAGAAAAAAAAAAAAAAGCAGGATACCACCCTATCTGGCTTTTAGGTTTCTTATTCTAAAGTTTCTACCTCTTTATCCGCCCTATTCCAGAGACATTGCAAGTGTCTGGTACAGCTCAGTGTAGCATGATCCAGGTGGGTGGATTGAAGGGAACCAGTTGGTGAAATCTAGTGTAACTCAGGCAAGATCACATATTGTTGCAGATCATGATGTTCAGGTTGGGTTAGAATAAAAGGAAATGGTTGGATTGTTATTGTCACGTATTTTCATCTCAGAACATGAATGTTCCCCTATCTCTTGCTTAATTCTTTTAAATCACTGCGTGGAAAATAATGCCTAGGTCCTTATTCACATTTTAAATAAAATTTTTCCATTGGTAAAAAACGAACCTAGACAGAAATCTACACAAAGGAGTACAGAATAACTGATGTGTAAATGGGCGTAGAAAGGGTAAAGGGTATAACGCCTGCTCTAGTAGTTAACAGATAATCTCTAGACTGCATTCCCGAAGGTTGGGAGACAGTCTGCTCAGGGTGCTCTTGAAAGAGATGGCCCACTGTAGAAAACAACTATGAGTAATGTGACTGGCTTCAAAGTCATTGTTTTTGCTGTCTGAGTCAACATCAAACATGACAGAAATTTTAACCTAGGTGTTTACGTAATGGGTTTTGTTAACAAAAAGTATTCACATCATGCATATTCATGTCACACCCCCAGCTGAGGGCCAACTTAAGAAAGGGTAAATAGTGAGTTATTTAGAGCCAGAGAATTGAATCTGATGAAGTGTGTGCATTGTCAGTCCAGGCGATAATGGGTTACCTGCAGTTAGTGTGCGATTTCTGATTTTTGGAGTGTTTAAGTGTACATTTAGTCTGGTAACTCACATGGGTATTTCAGTGTTGGATGTAATAATGAATAAGGAAAGTGCATAAACCAACAACAAAGGGACAGAGTTTCTATTCTCTTCTCCATGAATGAGAACTCTTAAACAGGGTAATTAACAAGAATATATTTGGGCTTATTCATGAAAAGATCTGAACTGGGTGAAATCATTGGATTTTGGACCAGTAAACTGAAACTAAACAAAACCTAATCCTTTTTGTATATGTTATATATCATATAAATACTGTTATAAGGAGGTATATAAAGTAATTTTACACAATCATGTTCATTACACACTTACTATACTTATACATTGTTTAATTTTATTCTCAAAAAGAACCAAGATGAAGCATGAGCTACTATCTCATTTTATACATGAGGAAATTGGGTCTGAGGGATACTGGTAACTTGTCCAAAATCAAACAGTTAACAACAGAGTAGCAGTACGAGGGTGTGTGAACATGTTTGTCCAGCTGCAAATGGCATGAATTTCCTAAGTGTGTGATGATAGAAAGTCCAGATATTCCTGAAAAGACTGCAGGGATCACACCAAGGAGAAGTCTTCCAGGTACTCATGTTGAGGCTTTACTTTTTCTTAAGTGTTGAGATTCTGAACATAAGCCTGCATGAAATACCAGCCTAATAGTTCTACATCTCTAATTTTGTAGACAGGGAACTTGAAGCTGAGAAGCAAAGCAATGGGTGTGTTTTCATCAACCATGTTTTGTTCTCTTATATTGGATTTCACTGGGCCCATGGTTACCTGGCTTCAGCTTCCTTCCCTTTCCATCTATGTCATGTTATTGAGTGTCTTGGAGAAGTTTGCCGTCAATGGAGAACACATGGGTTCTTATTAATAAATCCACTGACTTCTAGCATCAAAGATTATGATTTGAAAAGATGGTCCTAAAATTGTATATTTCCATGTACCAAATTCAGCAAAACACTTCAAATCTAGAAAAATGTGACCCCAAATAATGATTTATTCACTGGCATTCAAAGTAGAATATTTGTATTGTCAATGTTTCAAAGTGATGGCGAGACTAAAGCACAATGCAATCTGGCTGAAAAGGATTGATAATTTTGTTAGTGAGCCAGCAGATGGCAAATGTAGCTCAGGAGCAGAATGCACAATGACCTGATCACAAATGTGATGTGTTAATCATATATCAAACAGATGAGAAAACAGAGTATTTTGTGGCTATTATATGAAAATGATGGAAACTATTAGTTTAATGTATAACTAGTAAACTTCATCTTTAATACATGTGTGCACATATTTCAATGAATAAGGCAGTGTTAGTATATGTGATATGGTTTGAGAAATCTTATGCTGAGCCATATATAGCATGGTATTGTTATATGGGTTTAAAAATACAGATCTAAAGTCTCTATGAGAAGAATTGCATTATTCAGGCATATGCAAGCTGAAATATAGGAGTCCCTGATATAATGAAGTAATCTTCTTGGGCAGGATCAACATGGCATTCTTATTTGAATAGAGATTGTTTCCAATTTTTGGTTAAAATTGTGCCAATAAGAATAATATAATCTCTGACTTAATTTGTATTGGTATTAACATTAGATTTATGTGGTTGAAAAAAAAAAACCTAGCAGTTCTGGAGGGTGAAATTCTAGATCCAGGTGTTGGCCTTCTGAGTCCTCTCTCCTTGACTTGCAGATGGCCATATTCTCCCTGTTTTCACAGACACTTTCTCCTGTGTGTGTCTCTGGCCTAGTATCCTGTTTTAAAATCACCAGATTTACTAGATTAGCGCCAACCCTAAAAATTTTCTTTTAACCTAGGAATCTTTTAAAAGGTTGCATCTCTAAATGCAGTCACATTTCGAGGGTGAGAACTTCAACTTATGAATATTGGGGAGAAATAATTCAGTCCACTGTCTTATAAAAATAATCGTGGAAATAAATTTTCCCATTGTAATCCTGTAGTCTGTTCCTAAGGAATAACCATTAATTAAAATATCTTATATGATAGAAACATTTGCGTCAAAGTTTGTAATTTGCCCAGGGTATGGAAGCTAACCATATAATATGGCCATTCTACTTAATTGCAGCCTAGTTTCTAGGGACTTCATTCTCCCCACCCCAACTGAGGCAGAAGTTATTACCGTTCATAGACTCAGACATGCATTCCAGATGGAGTTATTTATTTATTAAATATTTATTGGAATACTCACTCCAGAGCGTATCATTGCATCATTGGCTCTTTGCCTCACCATTGATGGTTGAGTTGGATTACAGGCTACTAATGGTGCCATTAAAAATAATATGTGTTTGATACCATGACATAATCACTTTCATTATTTCCTTAATCTTCACAATACTCCTATGAGGCAGAATTTTACCCACATGGTGCAGATGATGAAAATGGGGTACAAGGAAGTTTGATCAGTGTGTTCATTCATAACAAACTACCACTATGTCAGTAGTATCAAACAATATCTTTTCATCAGGTCATCTTGAGGAAGTTGGAAGTCTTCCATGGGTAGCTGGGCTTTCTGCTCAGGACATCATAGAGGGAAAAGGTACTGGCATAGCTGAATCCTCATTGTGATGGTCTGGGGAAAATTCTTCTCTTCTCATTCAAGTGGTGGCAGAATTGTCTTCCATGTGGTTCTAATAATGAGGTCTCTGCTTCTTTATTGACTATAGTGGATTGGATCACTCCCAGCTTCCAGAGTCTACCTGCATTCCTTGCCCTCTGGATGCCCCCATCTTCAGGCAAGCAACAACCTTCAAATCCTTATCATGGTCCAAATTTCTGACCTCTCCCATTTCTTGACCTCTACATCCAGATTTAAATGTATGATATGACTCAGTACCATCTAGATAATGTCCCTTTTGTAGAGTTAACTATGCCATATAATGTATGTAATTTTGGAAGTGATATTCATCAAAGCCACCTATAGAATCACAGAGGATAAATATACCAAGGGGTAAGAAATCTTGGATTCACTTAACATTCTACCTATATAACCAGTTAATTGTGGGCCCAATGACACTGTGTAGCACAAATCCACAAGAAACTTTCTACATGCACTTGCCTCACACATCTGTGATTCATTGGAAGTGGTGATAGGATATCAGTTGGTCTGGTTCAGGCTTAGAATCAGTTCCTTAACTGGAGAGGTTTTATCACATATGCCTCTTTGCCTGTGCCCTTGTTTGGCAAGTTATCTGTCAGTGATGATGTCTGAGTGAGAGGGCAGGAATAAATATGCAAGGCTCTTGTGATCCAGGCTCACAACAGGTACTTCTGGTGCTGATCACATGCTCTTTATTTTATTGACAAAAACAAGTCACATATCAAAGTCAAGGGGCAAAGAAATATCCCCTGAGCCTTTAGCGGGAAGAACTGCAAAGTCTGAAGGCAAAGAAGGCAGATCCAGAAGGAGTGAAAAACTGGGGCCAAAGGTCTATCTATTAGAATTATGCTTTGCCATTGTGACTTCCCTTTGGCCCCATTGGAGATTCTGATTGTGCAGTTATGCTGTATGAATACATGAGCTTGGATTTAATGACTCCTGTATAAATCATTCTTCTGTATTTGGTTGATCAATGCTTTCTATAAAGAGTGAGACAGTATTTTAAGGGTTGGTGAACAACACTGCAGTAGGAAAGAAGCCACGGACAATATATAATAAAACTTTATTTATATTTATAAAAACTGGCTTCAGGCTAGATTTGACATGTAGGTCATAATGTTTTGACCTTTGGTCTATATCCAATTAACTGTTATTTAACTTCATTGGTTATTTTGATAACATTAAGTTGTTTGATATTTAATAACAATCAAGTAACTGTAGAAACATTAAGAGGATTCCCAAAGCAAACATTTGTTGATATGCTCAAAGGTCTGTGCAAAAACTATAGTGTATCTTATGTAGGATGAGCCTGACTTGGTGGTCTGTCTTCATGCTGTGAACTGGCTGGGCATTGCTCCAGGTAGCAAGTGGAGTCAGGGCTCCTACACAGGAATTTCCTCTCCAGATTAAAGGGTAAATTATTACTGGTGCAAGCTCTGCTTGTGGTGGTTAAGCAAAATGAAAGATCTGAGAAAATTCTGGAAGATTTTACGTTATGTCTAGTACCATTCTATTGGTCAACATTTACAAGACCAAACTCAACTGCATGATAAATTTTATTCTGTCCATGGTGAAAAAGGGAAGCAAGTGAATATTTGGAAGAGAAAAATCCAAATGATCATGCCTGGATGAATTGCAAGGCATGACAATTTCTTCTAATTATCATTGATGGTCAATTTTGTATAATCAGAAGTATTCTTCACAAATAAGCTCATTCACTAGGATAAATGGTAGAACAACTTTAAAAAGACAGGAAGCACTCCACTCTGAATATGTACAAGAGAGAGTGTACATACTATCATTTATGGATTTTCCCCCATTAATTCACTTGGGATACCAATCAGCAACAACACAACAGGAGGAAAACTGACTAGAAGAGGCTAATCACAGCTCACAGAAATTATGCCAAGTACCAATCAAATTCTCAGCAGGTTAATTTGCAGAGGTACAGCATGGAGATTTGTTAAAATGTACTCTAATGTGGATCAGTTCAATTTCACCCACTTCATGGTGCATCTGGGTGAAATTGGGCCATAGATATCAACAGGAAAGTCCCAATATAAACTTGAGAAGAACTGAAATGCCTTGGGGCCTATTTATGTAAGCAAGTGATTCTCAAATCTGGCTGGGATTTGGGATCACCTGAGCAAATAAGAAAAAAAAATCCCTGTGGACGATTCTGAGAAGATAGTGGCAGTAGTAGCATGAGTCTTCCAAATCTCCATCTAAAATCACCTAGAAAAAAACAAAGCCCTTCATCCCATATTTGCAATGGAACTCATGGATTGATGGAGGATTTTGGTTTTCTATTGCTGCATAAAAACCCCAAAATTTAGTGGCTTAAGGTAACAATGGCATTTTAATATCTTTCATGGAATCTGTAGACTTAGGGAAATGGCAAAAGCATAGCTGAGTGGTTCTAGCTCTAGATCTCTCCTAAAATTATAGTTGGATTAAGGCTGGAATGGGGAGAGTAGGTGCTAATGCCCCTGAGAACTGGCTAGGAAATGCCTTCATGTGGATTCAAGACCTCTCCATGTGGAATCTCCAAGTCAGATTATTTGGGCATCTTCAGAATATGGTCACTGTAGGAAAGTCAGGCACTTGAGTTAGGGCTGAACTCTCAGAAGCATTCCATCAAGTAAAGAGGAACCTGTTTTGCTCAAATCCAGTTTCTGAAAATACTAGTGCCATTTCTGGTGTACTCTGTGTTCACCTTTGTTAGCACAAGCAAGCCAAGTTTCAGACAGAGGACACAAACATCATGTTTCTGTGGGAAAATTGTCAAGACAGCATTACCATGTGACCAGGTACAATGGGCGATAGTGTTGGAGCCATCCATCAATGAAAGGTATTACTCTCAATGCTTCACATTTTCTTGAGTTCCAAGTCCAAGTGAGTGGGAACAGATAACCTAAGCTCCCAGGCATACTTGATGTTGGTGTGGAGCAGGGGAGGAAGGTGAAGCATCATGGACTTAAGGGCAGAGAAATCATAACATCGTCAACATCTCTTCACTGTAAGTAAAGCAGGTAGATTTAAGAAGTGCAGCTGAAATAGTTAAGGATTTTGCCTTTTCCCCAAAGTGGAGGAAATGTAAGGATTTCATTCTAACTTTTATGACCTTTCACAAGTTACTTGCCAAAACTTTCTCATTAAACAATCCCAATGGGTAGAAATTGTAGAATATGAATAAATATGGCATAGGATGTGGCATTAAATGTTCCCATCAAAGTTGAGGGAGGAATACAGTCAGTATATCTTAGAGAGCAAATTGTTGTTTTGGTTCTTTACAAATGCTAGAAGACATTGGCCATCAAAGGCACAAACCATTGTAGAACATGCTAGATAGTGTAATGTTGTAGTTCAGACCACTAAAGTAGTTGATGAGGCCTGGAAGAGCATCTAAAATCAGGTAAAGGCCAAATAGACAAAGGATGAAAAATAGGGACAAATATCAAGAATAATCCCAGAGGCCATGAGTGATACCTGTGTTTTTATGGCTTTTTCTTCCCAATCTTTTGTCTCTTCCAGTTTCATATTTCTATGATATAACTAAATGAATAATGCATTGGCTAGACTCCAGCTGGTTGAATTTCCACTAATTCATTAATGAATTCATTCCTTCACTCATATATTTATGAGTCCTTATTGTGTTCCATGGACTGTGATAAGGAATGGGATTATACCCTGTTTGTTTCTTTGCACAACTATGTCCTTATTGTTTTACTCTCAGATTGATCTTGTTTGGATCCTAACTCAGTTTGTCTTTTTCTCTGATCTTCATGACATCTCAGAGTTTGTTTGGATTGCCTGATTTTGCCTTTCTATTCCCACTAATGTGCTGCGGGTTGGTCGTCCTCTTGCTCTGCACTGCAGAGAAAAAAAAAACTGTCCACTCAGACATGAAATACAGGTTTCTGGAAAAGTTACTGTTGTTCTCCTTTCAGTAGGTTAGTAGGCAGTGTTGCATAGACAATATCGGGAGGATATTGTAACACAGAGTGTCTATTTACTAATGCATTGGACACAAAGGAGCCACATGAGACCAAGAGAAGAAATAGAAAATAATGTGTGTCTCATATTTTAATAGAGTTGTATAACTTAGAGACTATGATGGGATAGTTACTATTTCTCTTACTGTATGTCTTAATATAATATGCTTTAAGAAAGCTTGTGTTAGTGCAGGAATATGGTACAGCAGTTAAGACACCATTTAAGTCACCTGCATCTCATCCTGGAGTTCTTGGGATAAAGTTCCTGTTCTTCTGATTCTGGCTTCTTCCTTATGAGCAACTTAGGGAAAAGCAGGTGATGTACAAGTACTTGGCTCCCTGTCAGCTACATGGGAGACTTAAATTGAGTTATAGGCTCTTGGCTTCCATCTGGCTCAGCCTTGAACATTGCAGGCATCCGGGAGTGAACAATGCATGGGAAATTCCAGCTCTCTCTCTCCCTCTTTTTCTCACTCTATTATTGAAATAAACAATTAAATAAAAATTGTATTAAATGGAAGATAACACATTTATTTTCATGAAGAGTTAAACTGTTCTCATGATTTTTATTAAAGAGAAAAATTATCATATACTATATTTAACAGATGTGTGAGTAGCAGAGCTAGTAATTTTTAAGGAGCCTAATTAATATTACTTCCTGAGAGTAACACTATGTTACTTTTATGTTAAGGTGGCTCCAAAGATTATCAGCAAATACTTCTGATAGATATATTTCAATTTGTTTTTAAAGCATGGGATGGGTACATTTGAGGTTCTTCAAAAAGTTAATGGAAATGTGCATTTTGATAAAACTGTGAACACATTTTTTACACAAAATAAACATCATTTTAATTTCATATTCCATGGACTTTTTGAAGTTCTTTCATATTTCTGTGTCATGTTGCATTTGAATCTTGGTTTTAGGATTACAATTCCAAAAAAATATTCCCAATCAAGAACTTCATGACAAGAAACAAAACAAAAACAAAATCTAGTGTCCCTCAAAGATTTTTAGCTTTGCATGAAACAGTGAGTTGATCACAATAAATGACTTGGTATAGAACCACTTAACAGAACCCTTTTAAAACTGAATAATGAACACGTAATTTAAGTAATTGATCCTATGTTTTTCTTTCTGACAATATTTAGTTAAAAGGTTTAATTGCTTCTTAAGGCAGCATCTTTTTCGTGATACTTAAACAGTAACATCAGCACAGTGTTGTCTACTTGTAAGTAATGGCAACTAATCACCCATTCAGCTTACTAAGTGCACCATCTGTTATTTAAAGTTTATGTGGGAGAAGAGGAGGCAAGCTATGACATAGCCCTGTTCTACACCATTTCAAATGGGGATTCTATTTGTCAAAACACTGTTCTTACTCATCCAAAGTTTGACTGAAGAATGGTGTCACTGCATAGAATTTGAAAGAGTATGAAAAGTTTTGAATATATAATGAAATTGTAAAAATTGTCAAATAAAACTATTGCTGAATACAAAATGTTATCTCTTTTTTCATGAGTTAAAGAGGAGTAGTGCCTTGCACAGTAGTTGCATGATACCCTGTAACACCACTTGATCCACACAGTGACACTGCAAATTAGTTTATCCAGAGCCATGTCTAGAGCTTCAAATTCAATCCATGTAATTTTTAATTTAGGTATATTACCTTAGTGTTTGATGGTCAAGTATTTAATACTGGTCTTCTAGTCCATTTTATAGGTAAGGTGATAAAATAACTCACTGGTGTTAGGAGCTGAGTGAGAACCTCTTTATTGGAAATTGACTAATCTTGATGGATTGATGAGAAAAGATCCTCAAATCTCCACATACTTTCTTCAGAGAACCACAGGTGATTGTGTCGGCTTCCTCCTCAAGAGGTTTGCAAAGATGTCTGTTGAGAGAGGCAGCATTGCCACCATCATCACATTCTCATATTCTTCCCCTCCATGCCTCCACCTCCCATTTTATGGAGGAGTACAATGTCTATTTATAGTTATATCTATCCATGTGGCAGGCACTGTCCTAAGAGTGTGAGAAGAAAATGTTCTACTCCCTTTGATCTTCCCATGGGTAGGAAGATACCAAGATGATGATTTGTGATATTTGTGACATTTGTTAATAACTGTGAAAAAGGAAAGAATCATGATGTTTTCTGGCCTGACCTTTAATATCTCGTTTGTTGGATCACCTAGCCTCCCTATAACAGAAACTGTGCTAGAGATGTTTCAAAAAGAATTGCTAGCCAAAGCACTGCCAGGAAAAGTAGGGACGCGGCGGGGTGGGGTGAGGCGAGGAGAGACAAGGTGATATTGTGCCTTTGACTCACATGATTACATAATTGTGGGAGCTGGTGAGGACATAATCTGAAGAGTAGGACAGCAGACTGTCACAGAGAAGAGTTTTGTTTCCATCTTGAGTTCACATTTCTCACATCAGAAATCTGTACAGTCAAGATTTCTGTGTTGCAGTCTTAAAGAAAATTCCCTTCTTTTGTGGAAACCTCATTCTTTCTCTTGTAGCCTTCAACTAATTAGACAAAGCCCACCTACATTACATAATGTTCTCTTTTTTACTCAAAGTATTTTGTTTGCTTTATATAAAATTTAAAAATTAATCTCATAAAAATAACACATTGACAGCAACGTCTAGAAAATTGTTTGGCATAACTGCTAGCACTACAGCCTAGGCAAGTTGACATATAAACTTAAGCATAAACAATGGGACTGTGGATTTAGTTGGATGGTACCAACCCAGTGTAAGGAAAAGTGACAAGTACATTAGCAAATGTAAAGTGATATATCCAGCCAACGGACCAGATAGAGAACATGAACAAAATCTAATAGGATGAGCAATGTCGTGGTGATCTGTCTAGATGAGTTTAGCACTGACTGAATGTGTCTTCCACCTTGAATTTCTCTCTCACCCAGTTGTCTCCACAAATACAACAACAAAGTGGATTCCCATAGATAGTAAGTTCACATCTGCTCTAGGATCAAATGTGAGAAATGGACAGCTTCTCTGAGCTATATGTTCTGAAGATAGATGGATGGGAGGTTGTGGTGTGATAAGGAGAAAGAAATTTAGCATTATGGAAGACTGAAGATCCAGAGTGATGGCTACTATTTTAGTAGCAAAAGGTATTGAGAAAATTTCTAAAAGTAGCATGAAATTGCATTAGCAGAGCTTGCTACGGAGAAGTGGTTAGAGAGTGATAAGGCACATGTGTGATTTATTAGGAAATATAATATATATCATAACTAATAAATCTGCTAACAAACTCAATTTAATAAAGTAAGAAGTCCTGCAGAATATTTCTTAATCTAATAATCAAACACCTTTGTAATGTGAGGTTACTTTCTCCATTAAAATGATGAAGAAACAGAGAATTTAAAAAACATAAATACAATTCCATTGGTGAAACACTTGGGACTTTTAGTTTAGAACATTTGAGATTTAAGTCCATTTCCTTTTCTTGTCTTTTTAATTTTTCCATCTTTTGTTACCTATATTAATGTAGATGTATCAAACTGATAGATTCCTGATAAAAATATTTTGAGTGAGTCTCAGTATGTGAATCAGTTAGGTGGATTCGTTCTGAGAGGAGTGTGGTGGGGGCAAGAGGCGCAGAGTCACCACACAGACTCCATTTCCATGTGGTCTCTGTACATGGCTGTGCCTGTCTTAGGTTGTCCCCCAGGGGATCTTACCATCATTGACTAACCAGCACTCAAAACGGGGTCAACAATGGTATGGCCAATAATCATGACTCCCGTTGCTCAAAAATAAATGAAAAGAGGGAAATGTATTGGAATGAGAAGGCCATGCCAAGATGTCCACTGGCAACAGAAACTGCCTAGCAACAGGCTGTGATTGGATGGCTTTGGAAACTGCCTGGCAACAGGGTGTGCTTGGTTAGGGCATAGACCGCCCCTTGACTGGATTGGCTGCCTTGGCTATATAAGCTGCTGTAGCAACTGAAATAAATGAGTCTGTAGGCTGCTTGCCTCAGGCCTGCTTTCACCTGACTTCTGGGGTCTGTGTGGTGACTCCGTGCCTCTTGCCCCCACCACGCTCTTCCTCTCAGGAATGAATCAACAGCAACAAGTATGTGAATCAGTTACTACAGCCACATACATTATGTCAGCATATCATAACTACAAATTTGACTTATTCTTTCTTTAAAATTTAATAAATAATTTGATTTGGTGATTATCCAATGGAGCAGGTAAGATTTTCTGTTTTCTGGGGAGATGTAAGAGCCATATTTTGATCCTGGGTAGAGTTGATAGTTTTATTCTATTTTGTTCTCCAAGAAATCCTTTCATCTTTTGAAGGGAGCTTCTGTAGAGGAAAGATTTTCATGCCAAAACATTCCAGTCCCATCCAATTTTTTTGCTAAAAATATGGTGGCCTCTTACGTTAAAATTTTATCTTTCTGTCTTCCACCTTTAGTATTGGATTATCCTTGATTAACACTGTACCTCTGTCTTCCTTCTCATTCATTATGTTGTTGAAAGACATTTTCACCTTAATTTCGCTGAACAGCTAAGGAGAATTTGTATCTCACATCTGTAATTGCTGTATCTCACAGCCAGCTGTAAGCCTTGTAAGAAGTATGTGTTTTTTGGGGGTCAGCTCTATGGTGCAGCAGTGCCACCATCCCACATGGGCTTCGGTTCTAGTCCCGGATACTCCTCTTCCAATCCAGTTCTCTGCTATCACCTGGGAAAGCAGTAGAAAATGGCCCAAATTCTTGGGTCTCTGCACCCGCATGGGAGACACAGAAGAGGCTCCTGGCTTCAGATCAGCTCAGCTCTGGCTGTTGCGGCCCTCTGGGGAGCCAACCAGTGGATGGAAGACCTTTCTCTCTGTCTCTCCTTCTCACTGTCTGTAAATCTAACTCTCAAATAAATAAATAAAAATCTTTTTAAAATGTGACTTTTCCATTTTATTTTTTTTCTTCTAGCAACTCCTTGACATTTTCCTCAGTTGTTAATTTTATTCTAAACAAGCTTATTAATGAAATTTTGAATTCTGTTGGCTTATTCCTTAGTATAATTGTATAATAATAATATACATTCATTATTAGTGCATTTTTCCTTATGCTTACCCTAGACATCTATTAATTTCCTTGAAACATAATCAATATGTTTATTAATATTTTTTGGTTTTAATGAATATCCCACATATACTTAACTTTACGAAGGGATTTCAAAAATTTCATACGTAAAGGAATTAATAGATAAGTGCACTATAGCTGCAAAAAGTTTGAAATCCATGCAGTTTATTCATAATATGCATTTCCATGAACTTTTTGAAAACACATCTGTGTGTGTATGTATGTAAATGACTATGTTAGTATGTGTGTGTACATGTCTAAGAATGTGTAATAGATGATTTTTATTTTTTTCTAAATCGACAGGATACATTTAGTATCCTTCATCTGGTGGTATTTATTAGCAGAAGTATATCTTTCTTTTAAACTATGTCATTTATTTTATAGGGCAAAAAATGTTTTAGGAATTTTAACATGGGAGGATTGCTGATATCGTTGCTCACCAGAAGGCATCTAAAGTTTCAAAACAAATATCCAAAATTCAGCATATGAAAATGTGTCTGAAGGTCATGGTTGGTTGCCTGCCCAGCAACTAGTTCCTCCACACCCATCCTTGTGCACAGTGATGAGCCAGCCCCATCTCCAAGAAGGGACTCCAAGCTGTCAATCTCCCTGGCCACAGGAACTGTATCCAAAGTTGGTTTCAGATTTTCTGCAGATTTGTTTTTTTCTGGGAATATCAATGCTCAGATACTAATCTCATCATATCTGGCTCTACTTAAATTCCTTCTTGTTTTTTTCATAACTTTTAGAGACAGTTCAAACACCTCTATTCAGTATTCAAGGCCTTTTGTAAGCCAACCTCTGACTTATTTTTTTTTGTGTAAATTTTTTTCAACTTCTGTTTAATAAATATAAATATCCAAAGTACAACTTTTGAATTATAGCTGCTTTTCTCCCCATAACCTCCCTCCCACCCACAGCCATCCCATCTCCCACTCCCTCTCCCTTCCCATTCTTCATCAAGATTCATTTTCAATTATCTTTATATACAGAAGATCAACTTAGTATATAGTAAGTAAAGATTTCAACAGACTGCACCCACACAGACACACCAAGTATAGAGTACTGTTTGAGTAGTAGTTTTACTGTTAATTTGCGTAGTACAACACATTAAGGACAGAGGTCCTACATGGGGAGTAGGTACACAGTGATGATTTCTTTATATTCATTGGTTGCTGCCTCCTCTCACCCAATCTGCCAGCCCTGCCTACTCCTTCATGTGTGTGCACTTGCAGACATACACATATGCACACACACACATGTCCTCTTTTCCTTACCTCTCTTTTTTCAACATCAGCTTAGGAGCTCTTTTTTTCAAACAGCTTTCCTACATCACATTTTTTAAGGCATTGACGGCTTTGCACACTGAAGTTCATTATCTGGAACCCCTGTGCCCTGCCTGCCTTTCTTCCCTCCTGTCCTGCAGCTAGTTTTCTTTGTCTTTCTAGATGTGGTCAAGCGTCACCACCACTGAGACTATTTCCATGGAGACAGAGTGATGCTCTGGTGTTATACTCCATACTCCCGCAGCTTAAGCTGCCCTGTCCTCCTTAGCATTGATTAAACTGCACTGAACTCGTTGGTGTTATGACCACAGGACAAGGGCTGTGTCTGTCACCAGAACAGAGGAATAGGAAGACAATGTACACAGGATTCTGATAGACCTTTCATGTAATCCCTCTGTGGGTATTTCAGAGTTGTAAAACCATTTCCCAGCCAAGCAAATTCCTTTAGTTTTCTGAGCCTTAGCTTATTGGCTTTATTTTAAATAGAAATAATAGTGTCTACTCTCAAACAACATGTGTGTATAGGAAATGTCATAAAAAACATTTAATAGGGTACCTGGCACATATTTCCTGTTAATATAAAACATTTAATATAAATATATACTAAATAACCAAATACCTGTTTATGATCAAAGTCCGAGAATCAGCTTGCAGGGAACTCATTGAGATGTAGCTTCTGCAGCACCATTCTTACACTTCTGAGAAATCATTTTCTGAAAGTCAGAAGCACCCATTAGTGCCTTTTGTTCCTTATTACTTTCCTTCTTTAAATATTTTATTACATTTGTTCCATCAGTTTATTCCATGAGGTTTGTTCTATCTGTAAGTTTTATGGTACATTAACTCTGTTTAGCTTTAGGTCATTAGAAAATGTAGTGGTATGCTACCTTTATTCTCATCAAAGCTATTAATTTTTAGGAAGATGAACAATTTATGTCTTGGCAGGAAAATTGAGGCAGCATGATGTTTAAAAATTTTATAATATTTTAATAAACACTCTAGAGGTTACAACACAATCATAACATATTAATTAATCTCACCAAATTTCCTAAGCATTATATATATGTGCACATGTGTATTTTATTATTTAATTCTTATGACAATTCTGTAAGTTTTGGTAATTATCATACTTTTATAGATGAATAAATACAGCATAAAAATTATGTAATTAGTGAGCCTGGGATACCAGATTCAAAGCTGACAACTTTTGCTATTATAAGAGATGAGCACATGATGGTCCCACCACTTCCCTGATGTGAGGACACAGCAAGAGGGCAGCCATCTGCAGCAAGAAGACCCTAATCAGAGCCCAGCCATGCTGATGCCCTAATCTTGGGTTCCCCAACCTCCATAGCTTTGAGGAATCTTTTCAGTGTAAGCCATGCAGCCCGTAAAATTTTGGTATAGCAGCCCACTTCCTTTTGACCCATTCTTCACTTTATAACCAGTGATCATTCCAATTCAAAATCTAATGTTACTCCCTTACTCAAAAATGTTCAGTAACCTCTAATTGTGACATATTATACTTGTAAATTTCTGGCCTGGTTACTATGATTTCTCAGCCTTCATATTCTTAGTTCCCTAATCATAGGGGATTGATTGCTATTTCTTGAAAATTCCTAAGACTTTCTTACTTCCCTGGAATATATGTAGTAATTCCCTGGTCTCAATAATTCTTCTGTACTATTTTCAAAGTAGAGCACTTTTCCTTGGTACAAAAGCCTACTTATTAAATCTTTAAGAAAAATAGAAGAAATTTAATGTATCATGAAAGATGGAAACTTTATAATTTTACCTAGTACATAGGGCATCTTGGCTTTGAGCTAACATTAAGTGGGTAAACAGCTTCTTAGACAGCTGTGAGATAGAAGGGATTTAAATGAATTTGACATGGGTGGACTAGACAGGAAGATTAGGTAGGAGTAGGTGAGCTAGAATTTCTGTCAGCCTTGCATTGTAACTCCACCCCCTTACCTGTCGATCCAGTATGCCCACTTTTCCAAGATGCACCTGGTCTCATCTAGGACCAGGAAGAAGGAGATGTCATGATGAGGCACAATGGCGCTCCCAACAAACCTCATGCACACTGAACTGTACCCTGTTCGTATATTCAGTTCAGAAACCACCCCCATCTCATAAGAGAGACTGGAATGGGAAGGACCATCTTTTGCTCTTGGCTTCTGGACTATGCTTATTGATCCTTCTCTGTCCTCCTCCCCCTCTCTCTCTCCTCAAAGGCAGCTCTCTGGCCCACTCATGACAATATCTTTCCATGTGGGGTGGCCCATACTCATGTGTGAATCTATATTCATTTTCTTTTAAATAAACCCTGCTGTCACCTGAAAAGAGGCATGATTTTTTGCATTTTCTCCAAACTTGTTTTTGAAAATCAAGCAGAAAATCAATGGACTATATATACCCAAATTTAAAATCCTACAACAAATTTCTACAGTACAAATAGTTGACAGAACTCCAAGCATTCTGATTATTTATAACTGCTAAACAAACTACCTCAAAACTTACTGGCACAAGATATCAACCACATAATTACCCATCATCAGTTAGTGAGCCACAAATTTATATAAGTGCTGGTTTTTCCACAGCACGTGGCATCAGCAAACCTCACTCTGTGATAGTCAAGTAATCTAGTGTTTGGCCTGACACATCTGAGGTGGTTTTTCTCTTGGCATGGATGGCTGAAGGTTTGGCTTAGCGATGCTCTTGATGGAGGCCGCACGTATGACCTGTTGGCATGGCCGCCTTAGCATGCCAGCATCTTGCCCGGTGGCTCAGGGCTCTGAGAAAGTGTACCCGAGAATAACATCGAGTCTTTCTGGGCATTTATGACTCAGCCTCAGATGTTACATGGCGACTCTATTGACTGAAGTTGTCACAAGCCCTCCTATATTAAAAAAGAGGTGGGGGGTGGGCCTTGGTATAGTGGTTATGTTGCTGCTTGTGGCACTCTCATCCCATGCCTGAGTGCCTGGTTGAAGACCTGGCTGCTTGGCCTCTAATCCAATTCCTAGATTAAGTTCTGTTCTCTTGGATCCAGCTTCCTCTTAATTTGCTTCCTGGAAAGCAGCATGTGATGGCTTAAGTACCTGTGTGTTTACAACCCACAGGGGTGATCTGGATGGAGTTCCTGGTTCTTGGCTTCAGTTTGGCCCAGCCCCAGTTGTTGCAGACATTTGGGGAGTGAACCAACAGATGGAAGACACCTCCCTACCTCTCTCCCTCTCCCATCCACACAAAATGAAAATAAATAAATTTAAAGAGGAGGAGACACAAGCCCTACTTCATCACAGGAGCAGTTTCAAGATATCAGCAGCCTGGTTTTAAAACTACCATAATCTATTTGTGGCCACAGATTGTTACCTTCTTTCCAAATACAAAATATGCTCACTCTTTCCCAAGATCTCCTCAAAGACTCACCTTTTTATGGCATAAAGGAGATCCCCTTATACCTTTATTCCTCAGACTTGAGTTCAAGGATATCATCATATAAGCCAAGTCCAGGTGCAAATAGGTCCAGGTGCAAGACACACAGAAATCACTGATCCACACTAATTAAAAGCCAGCTGGACCATGTTAGTAATTACAATTCTGTCATGCTCCCCCTGCCATGGTTCTTTTCTCTGTTTTCTGGACTCTTAATTCTCACATCTCACCCTGTGACTATTGTTTACTTATCCTTACCATTTCCATGTTTGTAACTGAGTAACTTTCTCAGTTTTCTTGCTGCATGTAGAATTTTTCAAGTCTTGTATTCATTTTGTAATTTCAATTCAAGTTCGTACAATCACTTTAATGTGGGGAGCAACTCGGACTATACTGTTACTGGAATTAAGACTTATTCTATGCATCTGCTCTCCCACAATATGGCGCTGGGAGAGAAGAAAACAGCTTCTACACAGCTGCCTCCAGTTCAGCCAATAAACTGTAGAACTTGCTCCTGATTGGAGGAGAGCAGCGTACTCGGCGTGTGGGCAGCCGAGTTGGGATTGGCGGAGGAGGACTATAAAGGAGGAGAGAGACGGCATGCACCAGGAACATCTAAGAGGAACATCTAAGGGGAACACCTGTGCAGCCCCCGAGAGAGCCAGCCGGCGGTGTGCCGCTCCCCTGCGGAAGTGGGGAATGTGGCCAGGGGGAACTGCCCTTCCACGGAGGTGGAAGGGACAGTAGCCAACCCGGGAAGAACCAGCAGCAAACCCGGGGAGGGCCGAGCAGACAAAAGAACGGCGCAGGGTCCTGTGTCGTTCCCCCACGAAGAGGGGGAGCGACACTTTAAGTACTTTATTTTTTGAAATGCCTCAATTTATAATTAATACAATTTTGTTAAAAAATCCACATCCAGAGCTGTCTATGAAATCAGTCTCTTGCTAATCCATGTGCATGATGAGTTTGCAAAATGTTCATGTATTATGTGTATTATCGAGAACAACTGACCCGATTCCTTGAACAAGTCAGGAGTCTACATAAGAAAAACAGGAAGTGAGCACTGTTTTGTATTAAAAGAGACTGAACAACAATAAGCCGTATACAGAATGTTTTTAGTTCCTAATTTAAACAAATTTAAAGAAAACAATGTAGTGAAGATATTTGACTATGAAGTGTGCATTTATTTTATCCCCTGAGGGAGGAGCACTTAAAAGATGTTGCCTGTGACCATGGCCACTGGCCTCTTCTGTCCTTAAGTTAGGAAGAGGTTATCTGAGTGGGCCTCCCCTAGCTTTTGAAAGCAGACTATTTTCTTCTGACTGGGAGCAGAGAAGAAAGTTAGAGTTAGAGTTAGAGAGTGATCCATGACAGGGACCTGGGTGTTTGCTATGATGAGAAAGCCCACAGGACGACCCAGGCAGCCCTGGGAAGAAGCTCACTGCAAGGAACTATTGATGTCACTGAGGACAAAAGCAGCCCTTGTTTGACAGCCAGAGAATGAAACCTCAGTTCAATGGCTGCCATGGACTCAAGTTTTCCAGTTACTAAATAAATGAAGGTCAGCCAGCCCACAGCCCAGGTGGGAGGCCCTGGACAGAGACCTCAGTTGAGCCATGTCAGATTCTCAATCTTCAGAAACTGTGAAACAAAGGAATTTTTTAAGCCTTTATATTTATGGGTCAGTTGTTACAAAGTAATAGATAACTAATATACCAAATAATTATTAATTTCACTATTACAATGGTAGCGTTTTATTACATAAGAAAATGCCCTTATTTTTACAGATTCATATGGAACTAATTTAGGAAGGAAATGACGTATTGAGAGGTTGCTTACAAATATTTCAACATAAGGAAGAAATCATTATAATTATGTATCATATATTAACTATGTTGATTGGAAACAAGCCAGACTTTCAAGTCTAAGTATTCACAATCTATTCTTTTTATTTTTCATTCTGTACATTTGCCTGATATAGAAATCAAGCCCTCTAATCATTGAAATTTGTAATCCCCTCTCCCTAGCTATTGTTTCCCAGCTAGTCTTCTAGTTTTATATTTCCTTGGCATTCTCATATACAAAGTTCTTAGTAAACAAGAATGTAACTCATTTCAGACAAGAGATCTAAACTCATTTAAAGTCACGGCAACAAGCTCTATTATAATTCCTTCAGCTATCTAGGTTTTAATTTCCTTTTTCAAATATTTGTTTTACTTTTTCAGTTCTAATTGTGGGACATTATTTATCAGAGGAACTAGAAACAAAATAGGGATCTAGCCATTCTTTTTCTCTGTCTTAAACAATCCTACAACCATCTCCCAGAGTGCTTTATTTGAACAAAACTGTAATGTCCTTTGGGGTTTGGAAGTGTTATTTGTTGCAATTCCATGTTGTTTCTTACATAGTTATCTTCCTTCTTGTGTAATTTGCATTTTTAAATGATTGTGTTGGTACCAAGTTCCTTTAAGTGCACAGTAGAGAATTCACCTTATCTGAATATATTGGTAGTCTCCTCATTCTTTAGATTTTTATTGAGGAACTATTGTTCCAGACATGGGACTGAGAACTAGATACACAGTGGTTAAATAAGAGAAATACAATGCTGCCCTCATAGAGTTTAGGAAACTCACAGGTTTCATGCCTGTGGTGAAGTAATCAAGGAGCAGGTTAGAAAATATTAATATAATGACGTTGAAAGTTCAAAGAAGACCTCTCCAAGAAATACATGTCTCATCAGTACAAACTACATCCTGTTTTGTACACAAAAGAAACAGTTGAGAATAAGAGAGACAAAAAGAAACCATGTGTTTCATTCATAATCAGATAACTACAAACTGAAATTTTAGAATTTTGTGTAATGTCTCCCTTGTATTCTAAAGATCTTAGTATCCGCAGGGGAAGCTGAGTGGTCAGCACACAGGTGAGGATGAAGCTGCGTTTCTAACCTTGCCTTGTTCTTTCTGACAACTAAAATATTCAGATTTAATTGTTATTAAGTTAAAAATGGAACCTTTGATGTTTATCAAAAGTGGCATATGACATTTTAATAACAAGTTCAATGAAGGAGCAAAGGCTGTATTTTTGCCTTGTAAAGGGACTGCTAGCATCATTTTTATGTTCTCCAGCCCAGTTTTGTAAACATAACTTTGACAGCAAAGAAAAATATCTTCAAGATATATCTCAAGGCCAGCACCGCGGCTCACTAGGCTAATTCTCCACCTTGCGGCCCCGGCACACCAGGTTCTAGTCCCGGTTGGTGCGTCGGATTCTGTCCCGGTTGCCCCTCTTCCAGGCCAGCTCTCTGCTGTGGCCAGGGAGTGCAGTGGAGGATGGCCCAAGTGCTTGGGCCCTGCACCCCATGGGAGACCAGGATAAGTACCTGGCTCCTGCCTTCGGATCAGCGCGGTGCTGACCCACAAATATAAAGGCTTAAAAAATTCATATTCGCATACAGCAATTTGTATTGCTACATATTTGTTAAGATCTTTGAAGAGGAGAGTTGACTCTCCTCTCTGAATTTATGTGGCTCTCGCCAGTCAGTGCTGACTAACTATTAAAGTGAAGGTAATTCTAATTTATTGTTCCAACTTTCTTGTCAATACCAATACCCTTCCCCCCACAAACATAAACATATTTGTAGACACACAAACACAAAACTAATATGCTGTGACCTTTGACATCTGAGATATATCTTTTTTTTTTTTTTTTTGACAGGCAGAGTGGACAGTGAGAGAAAGAGACAGAGAGAAAGGTCTTCCTTTGCCATTGGTTCACCCTCCAATGGCTGCCGCGGCCGGCACACTGCACTGATCTGAAGCCAGGAGCCAGGTGCTTCTCCTGGTCTCCCATGGGGTGCAGGGTCCAAGCACTTGGGCCATCCTCCATTGCACTGGCCTGCTTCCCATTTAAGTTTTTATTTCTTAACTATGGTGAAAATCTTTGCAAGCAGATCTTGGCTAAAGCTGACTGGTCTCTGCTGTAACCAGGGCTGTAGAAGGAACATTTGTGGTTAGGCCAAGTAAATGTGGGCTCCACAAGGCTGATCAAAATATCCTGTGTATGCAGTCTGAATGTTGTGAGATGATGAATCCGTTATCTGAAATTGAACCATTAAGTATTTTTCCATATTTTAAATGTTTTTAGATTTACATAATTCAAAACTTAGACATTGGTTAAATATAACATTTATAGTTTTTAAATTTTTTATTAATATAAAACAGATACAATGTATTTTATAGGTACAGTTATAAGATGATAACCATACTTCCCTCCCTTCTCCTCTCCCTCTCTCAATTCCCCCTCCTTTCTTCACTTATTTTTTTTCATTAATTTTTGCAAAGATATAAACTTAATCCACTCTATATCTTAATTCATCAATAACCATAATATTCAATAAAGGAAAAGTGGGAAGACCACAGCTCCACTGGAGCAAAAGCAAGAGCTAAGAATGACATTTATAGTTTTAGAAAAGATTATTTATTTGGAGGGAAGAGTTACAGAGACAGAGGGACACACACACACACACACACGCACATGCACACAGGTCATCCATCCACTACTCTACTCCCTCAGTGGCTACAACTGTCAAGGCTGGGCAGGTCAAGCCAGGAGTCTGAAATTCCATCCGTGCTACCCATATGGGTGGCAGAGACTGAAGTACTTGGGCCATTTTCTGTTGCTTTCCCAGGTGCATTGACAGGGAGCTGGATCAGAAGTGGGGCAGCTGGGACTAAAACTGGCACTCATATATTGGCATCACAGACTGATAACAGACTGTGGGCCCCAGATATTTATAGATTTTATATCAGTTGTAACATATATTAAAATATATAATATATAATAGTACATATTAATATAATAATATACAATATATTAATGTGATAATATTATATATATGTTCCTGTATAGAAAATAAACCTCCTTGTTCCTACTATTGCCTATTGTCTTGTAGTTTATTTGTCTTCTATTAATGTAGTAACTGCTGTTTCCCAGTGACTACTGTTTCTGCCTCCTTCCCTTTTATTTTTCATCACTTTTTGTTTGTAGACTGTAAATTGTAATAATTTTTTATTCAATTTGAAAATCTGTATCATTTGATTAATGTGGTTAAGTTCTTTATATTTAATATTTCTGATAAATGATTTGATTTTGGTCTCAATAATATTGCTATTTGCCTTTTTCTCATATCCTTTTATTAACTACCTTTTTATGAAACAAAAATTTTTAAATGAATTATTTCTTCTTACAATTGGCTTTATAGTTATATTTCTTTGTATTGGTGGCTACTGTAAAGATTATAATATAAATTATTTATTTTTAAAATTATTTTAAAGTTAAATATCACCAGTAAGTTATTCCTATTGGCTGAAGAACATATTTATATCACCCTTTCCATGTATTTATGCCAAATATATTTATGAAATCTACATATGTTATAAACCTATTTATAACATTGAAAAATTTGCTTTGATCAGTCATATGTATTTTCTGAAGTAATTAAGAGTAAAAGCAATACACACAATGTGTATATGAAAGTATTTCAAAACTTTTATGGAAAATGTGTATCATGAAGTAATTTGCAGGAATTTCACTTTTTGCACCAAAATGAATTTATCTTCAAATTCATCTTCCTCAGCGAGATACACAGCAGACTCATAGAATGGCAGATGTCCTAAGTAGCACTCTGGCCTCAGCATCAGCCCTTAAGGCATTCGGATCTGGCTGAAGAGTCCATGAGAATATTTTAGGCATGGAAAGCCAAGACACTCTGGCAAAAAAAAAAAAAAAAAAAAATAAAAAAAAAAAAAATAAAAAAAAGGACCTAAATGAAAGATCTCTATGAGTGAGATTCCAGTGGAAAGAACAGGTCTTCAAAGAAGAAGGTACCTTTCTCTGAAGGGAGGAGAGAACTTCCACTTTGACTATGACCTTGTCTAAATAAGATCAGAGTTGGTGAACTCAAAAGGCTTCCATAGCCTTGGAAACTCATGACTGGAGCATAAGGAGATTACTGATGCCATAAACAGGAGTGTCAATTTGTAAAATCAACAACAGGAGTCACTGTGCACTTACTCCTCATGTAGGATCTCTGTCCTTAATGTGCTGTACATTGAGATTTAATGCTATAACGAGTACTCAAACAGTATTTTTCACTTTGTGTTTCTATGTGGGTGCAAACTGTTGAAATCTTTACTTAATGTATACTAAACTGATCTTCTGTATATACAGAAAATTGAAAATGAATCTTGATATGAATGGAAGGGGAGAGAGAGCGGGAAAGGGGAGGGTTGCGGGTGGGAGGGAAGTCATCGGGGGGGTGGGGGGAAGCCTATGTAGTCTATAAGCTGTACTTTGGAAATCTATATTCATTAAATAAAAGTTAAAAAAAAATCCATCTTCCTCAATGTTTTTAAGCTTCTTTGTATCTTTATTTTGTACCTGCATAGTTACTATTTCTGGTATTTTTTATTGCTTCATATATATCAGAGTGATCATGTGGTGCCATTTCTCTTTAACCATTTGAACTTCTCTTGGCATTATTTTTTACAGTGTGGATCTATAGAAGCCCATTTCTCAGTTTTTATTCATATACAAATGCTTCATGACATCCTGATTTCCCTGGATGTCAAACTCTGGATTGAATCTTCATTTAGAAACATACCCGAACTTTGAGTTCTCCAATTTCTAGCCTATATTCAGTTTTATTATTATTGCCCGATGAGTGAATTCTCTGAACGTTTTATGCCATCATTATTGCACATGCTGCCCTTTCAAAACTCTGAGCGACTCCTTTAAAAGAAGTGATAATAATGTATTTTCTGGGAGCTCCTATTTTACTGTGAAGAATGACTAGCCTACTAAGAGATTTCCAAAATGTATTTGCATCTGGATTTACAGATTCAAGTGCACAAGCCCAACTGTATGATTACCATCACATAGATTTCAGATATGTTTCTAATACTAAAAACTTATCAAATCGTATTGTTGTTTCACATTACATAATAATTACATGTGTATTTTCAATGACCAGATTGCAAAACCTTCTGGAGAGAAGAAATATTTTCCTAGCATTAAAATGTTGAGTTACATGCATAAAAGGCTTTCTATAAATAACTAAAACAACTGTAAATACCACAGCAGAATAAAAACTTCCAAAGTAAAATGTATAATAACATCTTGATTATGTAAAATTATAAATGTGGTCATATATCACTCTAAGATTCATTATCTAAAATCATTTGTTGACATATCTTTAAAAATTCTTTAGGTTTTAGATTTTAGAAAGTAAAACCATATGCTATATAGCACTACAGAAGTGCTTGGAGCAACCATGAAACATTTGAGTGTTTCTTCTTGGAAATGTATACATTTTTCATATTAATTAAATAAATGATACTTATATATAATTTCATGTCAAGAATGAGTATTTGTCACAAATATGTTATATAAAAATTTTGTTTTTAAGTTTTTAATTTTTAAATTTTATTTTTTTAAACTTTTATTTAATAAATAAAAATTTCCAAAGTACAGCTTTTGGATTACAGTGGCATTTCCCCCCAAAAAGCTTCCCTCCCACCCACAACTCTCTCATCTCCCGCTCCCTCTCCCATTCCATTCACATCAAGATTCATTTTCAATTATCTTTATATACAGAAGATAAATTTAGTAAATATTAAGTAAAGATTTCAACAGTTTGCACTCACACAGAAACACAAAGTATAAAGTACTGTTTGAGTGCTAGTTATAGCATTAATTCACAAAGTACAACACATTAAGGACAGAGATCCTACATGAGGAGTAAGTGCACAGCACTCCTGTTGTTGACTTAACAAATTGACACTCTTATTTATGGCATCAGTACTCCGCCTAGGCTCTTGTCATGAGTTACCAAGTCTATGGAAGCATTTTGAGTTCACCAACTCTGATCTTATTTAGACAAGGTCATAGTCAAAGTGGAAGTTCTCTCCTCCCTTCAGAGAACTATCCTTCTTTGATGGCCCGTTCTTTCTACTGGGATCTCACTCACAGAGATCTTTCATTTCATTCATTAGATCTTTCATTTGTTGTTGCTGTTGTTGTTGTTATTGTTGCCACAGCGTCTTGGCTTTCCATGCCCAAAATATTCTCATGGGCTCTTCAGCCATATCCGAATGCCTTTAGGGCTGATTCTGAGGCCAGACTGCTGTTTTAGGACATCTGTCATTCTGTGAGTCTGCTGTGTATCCCACTTCCCATGTTGGATCGTTCTCTCCTTTTTAATTCTTTCAGTTAGTATTAGCAGGTACTAGACTTGTTTATGTGCTCCCTTTGACTCTTAGTCCTATTATTATGATCAATTGTGAACTGAAATTGATCACTTGGACTGGTGAGATGGCATTGGTACATGCCACCTTGATGGGATTGAATTGGAATCCCCTGGCATGTTTCTAATTTTACCATTTGTGGCAAGTCAGCTTGAGCATGTCCCAAACTGTACATCTCCTCCCTCTCTTATTCCCACTCTTATATTTAACAGGGATCACTTTTCAGTTAAATTTCAACACCTAAGAATAATTGTGTGTTAATTACAGAGTTCAACCAATAGCATTAACTAGAACAAAAAAATACTAAGAGGGATAACGTATTAAGTTGTTCATCAACAGGACAAGGGCTGATCAAGTCACTGTTTCTCATGGTGTCCATTTCACTTGAACAGGTTTCCTTTTTTGGTACTTGGTTAGTTGTCACCGATCAGGGAGAACATATGATATTCGTCCCTTTGGGACTGGCTTAATTCACTCAGCATGATGTATTGCAGATTCCTTCATTTTGTCGCAAATGACTGGATTTCATTGTCTTTTTTTACTGCTGTATAGTATTTTACTGCTGTATGTGTATAGAGTACATATCCCATAATTTCTTTCTCCAGTCTACTGTTGATGGGCATTTAGGTTGATTCTAGGTCTTAGCTATTGTGAATTGAGCTGCAATAAACATTAAGGTGCAGACAGCTTGTTTGTTTGCCAATTTCATTTCCTTTGAGTAAATTCCAAGGAGTGGGATGGCTGGGTTGTATGGTAGGGCTATATTCAGGTTTCTGAGGAATCTCCTGATTGACTTCCATAGTGGCTTTAACAGTTTGCATTCCCATCAACAGTGGGTTAGTGTCCCTTTTTCCCCACATCCTCTCCAGCATTTGTTGTTGGTAGATTTCTGAATGTGAGCCATTCTAACCTGGGTGAGGTGAAACCTCATTGTGGTTTTGATTTGCATTTCCCTGATTGCTAGTGACCTTGAACATTTTTTCATGTGTCTGTTGGCCATTTGGGTTTCCTCTTTTGAAAAATATCTATTGAGGTCCTTGGCCCATCTCTTAAGTAGGTTGTTTGTTTTGTTTTTGTGGAGTTTCTTGATCTCTTTGTAGATTCTGGTTATTAACTCTTTATCTGTTGCATAGTTTGAAAATATTTTTCCCATTCTGTTGGTTGCCTCTTCACTTTCCTGACTGTTTTTTTTTTCTTTTTTTTTGCAGTACTGAATCTTCGCAATTTGATGTAATCCCAGTTGTCAATGTTGGCTTTGACTGCCTGTTCTACAGGGGTCTTTTTAAGAAGTCTTTGTGCCTATATCTTGCAGGGTTTCTCCAATGTTCTCTAATAATTTGATGGTATCGGGTCGTTAAGTTTTTTTATTTTTAAAATGGAAGATTATTCACCTGGAGCAGATGTTTGAGTGGTTCAAAGGCCTATTAGGATGTTCTCATGCCACATCAGAATGCCTGGGTTCTTTTCCTGGATCTGGCTCAGGATTCCATCTTCCTGCTAATGGGAACTCAGGGAGGCAATGGTGATGACTCTAGTGGTTGGATTCCTACCACCCATGTTGGAGACCTGGTTTGAGTTACCAGGCTGTGGCTTCAATCTGTCTCAATCTCAGCCATTGTGGGCATTTGGGGAATGAACTAGTGGATGGGAACGCTATATATATCTGCCACTTTCTGCTGCTCTCTCTACCTCCCAAATAAATAAATAAATTTAAAAAATTAGTCACCCATACATGAAGATATTATTATGACAGTATAATCAGTAAAAACTCAGTGTCATATAACTCTGAGTTTTAAACTTTAATGTTATAGTTTTAGTTATCTTTGAATGCTTTTATAATCTGATTTGTTATTTAGCTCTTTGTCAAAAGCATTATTTAAAGCATCTTGTAAAATTTTACATTGTCGGCCGGTGCCACGGCTCAGTAGGCTAATCCTCTGCCTTGCTGTGCCAGCACACCAGGTTCTAGTCCCGGTCAGGGCACTGGATTCTGTCCCGGTTGCCCCTCTTCCAGGCCAGCTCTCTGCTGTGGCCAGGGAGTGTAGTGGAGGATGGCCCAAGTGCTTGGGCCCTGCACCCGCATGGGAGACCAGGAGAAGCACCTGGCTCCTGCCTTCGGATCAGCGTGGTGTGGTGGCCATTGGAGGGTGAACCAATGGCAAAAGGAAGACCTTTCTCTCTGTCTCTCACTGTCCACTCTGCCTGTCAAAAAAAATTTTTACATTGTCACTAGAACTTCTATTAAACATTTTTATTTAGATTTCATCATGTAACTTGCATACTATATAGATGAGTGGCCACTATTCTGAAACAAGTATAACTGTCTTGATGAGGTACTTCTTTCATGAACCTAAAATGGTCATTTATGCAAGTCTCACAGATTAAAACAGCAGGTAAGCAAGGCTGGTCCCTGTCATATTACACATGCATGGAACATTCATTGCTTGAAAAGGTCACTGTTGCTGATGTGCTTGAGAAGTTTGCATCTTGAATGTCTTCTGGTCTTCCCCATTCTATCATTTGTAAGGTGAGGTCATTTTCTATGCACTGTGCAAAGCTATGTTTTTCATTAGTCTTAACTGTACATAATAAGTTAATTAAGTGTGCTTTAATGAGATTTGACATTGTCTACTAGCACACTTCCTTATTTACAAGTGCTAATGTTATGAGGTGATATTTAGGGGTGGGTATTCGGCCTGGTGGTTAGGATACTAGTTAGGACACTTGTGTCCTATATTGAAGTGCTTGTGCTGCATACTTGTTACCAATTCCTGATGGAAGCTTCCTGCTAATGCAGACCCTGGGCGGAGTGATGATGGCTGAAACAGTTAGCTTCCTGTCACCCATGTGGAAAGCTTAAATTGTATTCTCAGCTCCTAGCTTCAGTCCAGCCCAATCCCAACCATTGAGGACTGTGGGGAGCAATTCGGACTAGACTAAGTTACTGGAATTAAGACTTATTCTATGCATCTGCTCTCCCACAATATGGCGCTGGGAGAGGAGTAAACAACTTTTGCACAGCTGCCTCTAGTTCGACCAATAACCTGCAGGAGCTGATCCTGCTCCTGATTGGAGGAGAGCAGCGTACTCGGCATGTGGGTAGCAGAGTTGGGATTGGTGGAAGAGGACTATAAAGGAGGAGAGAGACAACATGCACCAGGAACATCTAAGGGGAACATCCGGATAACATCTGAGCAGCCCCCGAGGGAGCCGGCCGGTGGTGTGCCGCTCCCCCGCGGAAGTGGGGAAAGTGGCAGGGGGAGCCGCCCTTCCACAGAGGTGGAAGGATCGGCAGCCAACCCGGGAAGAACCAGCAGCAAACCTGGGAAGGGCCAAGCAGACAAAAGAACAGCGCAGGGTCCTGTGTCGTTCCTCCACGAAGAGGGGGAGCGACAGAGGACATTTGGGGAGTGAACCAGAGGATGGGAGCACTCTGTCTCTCTCAAATAAATCAGTAAGATAAAAAAAAGTTAGATATGTTTCTACTCTCTTTTTCATGCTCAACTTTTGATTCCAGTAAATTTCTCAGTGCCCTTGGATTTGATTACCATTCTTCTCTGTTTCTCTGAACGATTCATCTATACTATTTTGAAGTCCTTTTTGGCCTTATGAATGAAAGAAATAGGGTTAGGAGACAGAGGATTAGAGCACATATTTTTAGTTTGGAAATCTCTGCTGAAAAAGTGGAGATATGAATGTCTTTCCATGAGTTGTCTGCAAGTTATAGTCATCTTAGTCTTGTGAAAAGAGTAAACTTACATGGAGGCTTGCTATTCTGTTTGTTTTTGTCATATGGATGATATCATGGAAACCAAAAGTTTCAAATATCAAAGAAAGTATACTATTTCCTGCTTTGTTTGCAAAATATCACTTCTAGGGAAGCACAAGAACATAAGCTTTCATTCAGAAGCTTAGTAGTAGTGTTAGAAGCTAAATGTAATATGTTTTATCATTAAATCAATATGGTTTATCTATTATTGTGTCCCTTGCACTGCATTACTAACAGTAATGTCTTAAAACATACAGTTTTAAGGCTGGTGCCATGGCTCACTAGGCTAATCCTCCACCTGCGATGCCAGCATCCCGGGTTCTAGTCCCGGTCAGGGCACCGGATTCTGTCCCAGTTGCCCCTCTTCCAGGCCAGCTCTCTGCTGTGGTCAGGGAGTGCAGTGGAGGATGGCCCAAGTGCTTGGTCCCTGCACCCCATGGGAGACCAGGAGAAGCACCTGGCTCCTGCCTTCGGATCAGCACGGTGCACCGGCCGCAGCGAGCCGGCAGCGGCCATTGAATGGTGAACCAACAGCAAAAGGAAGACCTTTCTCTCTCTCTCTCTCACTGTCCACTCTACCTGTCAAAAAAAAAAAAAAAAAGACATACAGTTTTATGTGTCCATGCTTGCTATTTTCTATCAAATAGAATTTATAATAATGAGCTGTATATTTAAAAAATTATGTGCCTAGCTTGATAAATTTACTTTGAATAGAAAATTCAGAGGTTACTATTTTCTATGAGCCTAATGATTATTAATAAATCCTAAAGAAATGAGAAACAATTGACACATTCTGTGAAAAATCAAGCCATTAATAGTTTTATAGACTTAATACTTACTAAGTAATTTATATCTTATCATTATCCAGTTTAAATTAAATGTACATGTCTATTTGCTGCATGCCTTATCATCATGGAGTTGTTTCTTAGTCTGTTCACCAGTTGAGACAAAGAAGTTTCTTTGTAACAGCAAATGATCTGTTTTGATGGTTATTAAGACTGTTAATTCATAAACTGGGACATGAAATAAATCTGTTACAAAAATGTTTTCCAATTTATAAACTTTTCCAATAAGTTTTCTTTTCTTAACTAAATGTGCTTCATAATTAATTCTTAATGGAATCACTAATATTGTTTTAATGATCTGAACAGGCTAAAAGAGCCAATGCATAGCTTCATAAAATTAAAATGTCTCTTTAACTTATTAATTTTCATAAACAGCACAGAATCTCAAGTCTGCCTCTGCAGAGCTTAAATATCCATCTTAGAGGATTCCACATTGGGAATTGAAAATGGGTTTGGCTCATCACAATTACTATATTCCAGCACAGTCCATTTTCTTAGCATCTAATGCCAATACATCTGTAGGATGGAATATTCTTGTTTCTACACACTTCATATAAAAGTCACTGATTGTTGTACTAACTTGAGAATTTAAGGGAGGAAAAGAACCTATATGCAGACACTAAGTTCTATTTTCATAAAGGTTTTCATAGCTGAGAGGAATCTTTCTGGAGTTCTGGAAATTTCTCTGGAAGGTAACATGCAGGAGTGTGTGCAGGGATAGTGAAGTAGATTCAGCCTTCTGATGTAAAATTGTTTAACTAAAATCTAGGCAAATTTCTGTGATTGTATTATTGTACACATTTGTGAAAAGAGTTTCAGATTGTTATTTAACTTATGAATGAAGAAATCTATAGGATAGGGAACCTGATTCAGAACAATCTAATAGATCATTGTAAAGGCTCTTCAAAAAAAGTGTGGGAAATGGAACTAAAACATAGTTTATTTTGGTGCAAATTTTTTTTTAAATCCAGGCATAACTTCTTTGTAATAAGTGTTTTTCTATGAACTTTTTAAAGAACACTAGGATAGTGATAGTTGTATAGTAACTATTATAAATAATGCTGGAATAAGATGGCTAGGTAACATACAGAAATATTATGTCCTATAAAGCAATAAAATTATATCCTGCATTGTTATCTTTTATGTCACATTGAAATTATTGTATTTCTATCATCTGAACTCATTAGAAATTAGTAATTTTCTGTAAGTGTAACTTTAATTAGTCTGGTTCTGATCAATAGTAATCAGTAAGTCTAACAATGCTATCTTTTCTAGAGAATGAGATAATGGTTGTAACTGTTACAGGATGTATCCGAGTAATATTGAAAGCACAACTGAGTCTTCTTTTCAAGTGCTGGATGATATTTTTCTTTGACAGGCAGAGAGAGAGAGACAGAGAGAAAGGTTTTCCTTTTGCCATTGGTTCACCCTCCAATGGCTGTCGTGGCCGGCGCACCGCGCTGAACGATGGCAGGAGCCAGGTACTTATCCTGGTCTCCCATGGGGTGCAGGGCCCAAGTACTTGGGCCATCCTCCACTGCACTCCCTGGCCACAGCAGAGAGCTGGCCTGGAAGAGGGGCAACCGGGACAGAATCCGGCGCCCCGCAGGTGTGCCGGCGCCGCAAGGCGGAGGATTATCCTAGTGAGCCGTGGGACCGGCTGATATTTTGTTATGAACTATCTTTTCTTGTAAACTGTGGTTCTATTTTTTTCCTATTATAATTTTCTAGAAGCAGAACCACATTCTTAGAGAATTATCAAATCCTAAGATTTTTTGTGTACAGTAATGGTTTGACATTTGTAATTGTCAACAGAGCCCCTGAAAATAACCTCAAAAAAGATTGGCATGTTTTTCAACTTTGGACTTATTGATTCTACTTTATCAACAAGTGCAGTTACAGATAGTTGTTTAAAATCTAGTTTAGTCAAGACCAGTGTCTGCTAATAATAAGTGATAGAATTAAAAAGGAGAGAATGAGCCAACATGGGCAGCAGGGTACACAACAGACTCAGAATGGCAAATGCCCTAAACAGCACTCTGGCATTAGAATCAGCCCTTAAGGCATTCAGATCTGGTTAAAAAGCCCATGAGAGTTTCTCTGGCATGGAAAGCCAAGGCACTGTGGCAAAAAATGACCTAAATGAAAGATCTCTGAGAGTGAGATCCCAGTGGAAATAACGAGCCATCAAAGAAGGAGGGCCCTTTCTCTGAAGGGAGGAGAGAACTTCCACTTTGATTATGGCCTTGTCTAAATAAAGTTGGAGTTTGTGAACTCAAGAGGCTTCCATAGCTTTGGCAACTCATGACAAGAGCCTTGGGTGATCACTGATGTCATAAATAAGAATGTCAATTGTTAAATCAACAACGGGAGTCACTGTACACTTACTCCCCTTATAGGATCTCTGTACTTAATGTGTTGTACTATGCGAATTAATGGTAAAACTAGTCTTTAAGCAGTACTCTATACTTCGTGTGTCTGTGTGGGTGCAAACTCTTGAAATCTTTACTTAGTATACACTAAGTTGATCTTCTGTATATAAAGATAATTGAATATGAATCTCAATGAAGAATGGGATGGGAGAGGGATTAAGGTATGGGATGGTTTGTGGGTTGGAGGGTGGTTTTGGGGGGGAAAAACCACTATAATCCAAAAGGTGTACTTTCAGAATTTATTTTTATTAAATAAAAGTTTAAAAAAATCTAGTTTAGTTTGAGTTGTCATAGGATGTTGGAATGAACACGACATTCTGCTGGACAGAAATACAATGCCTGCAATGGTAAAGTTCAATGAAATCTCTTTCCATATAGGAATGGATCAAATTCTGGGAGTCACACCAGGAATAATGTGTAGATTGAAAATCATAGGAAAAAGAAAGATGATGATTTACCTCTATCAAAGGTATCTATGCTTTTATATATCATCAGTGTGTAAGTTTGGGATAGATTTTAAATTTTTATGAGTCTACAATGTGCTCATTAGTATTAAATTCAGGGTATTTTAGAATTTTTACAAGTGTGTATAATATTATAATTATGATTTTATTTTGTTATTTAATTTTATGATGAGTTCATTGTGATTGTAGTTTAAAGGCAGCTTTAGGGATCAATATCTGTCCTTCCTGGTGTAGAGTAGGGTATATATCTTTGTAGGTTCATGGCTTTGTTTTAGGCAAGCAGGACAAGGGCACTGGGATATTCTTGTATCTGTTTCTTCTTAATGGTCTTTAGCTAAAAATTGTATTTGTGTCAAAGTGGCATATTTTGGGTTAGGAGATTCTGCTATCCTTTACTTTCATTATGTTGAAATCTAAGAAAAGGCTGCTTTCTGTTATTCATTAATTCATTCAGTTTTTTTCCCATTTCAAAAGTATTTGTTCAATTCTAAAAATGTGCCCAGCCTTTAGTAGGTATTTAAGATGTGATAATAAGTAAGCGAAAGGAAATATGTATTTATGCTCAGAAAATGGTCCCTGCAAATGTGGCATTTATTTTTTAACCAACTGAGCAATTTGATCAAAAGGAACATGAAAAAGCCTTAGAAAGCAAGCTCAGTGTCATAGCTACTCTGCCTTTCCCTTGTTCCTTCCCTTCCCAGTGCCTGGAGAGGCTTCTGCAAACTTGCTTTATCTACCGGGCTGTATCTTTCAAGAGAGGATCATACTTGCCTTCAGTCTTCTCAATGCAGTGTATATGAGTGAAATTGATGTCTTGAGATTTGATTATTGTTTATAGACCTTGTCTATACTCCTGAGGAACAGTTGTGAAAGGCCACCACAAAACACACCAAACATTAGAGAAAGGGAAAATGTTTATTGTTGGGGGGGTGGTGCTGACAGGCTAGAGGGAAAGAGTAAAAAATAAAAGGAGGGTGGCCTCTGTGGGACAGCAGACTTTATTATAGCATTGCAGGGATGAGGGAGTGGGAGCAGTGAATCCTGTTACATTGGAGGTGGAGTTTATGCTGTGGTTGGGCCATTTGGTCACCTGACTCCTAGTAAGCCAACCTGGATTCTGGAGAGGCTGAACTTACAAGTACAAGGTGGCGACTGGGCCAGAGCCCAAGGTGGTGCATAGAGCTTAAGATGGCACCTGAGATAAGACAGTGCTGATTTCACTACCATTCCTCCGATTTGTTTTTTATAAAACAAGTGTTGTATGGGATTACATTGGCCCCAAAAGCAAGACCAGGAAGAGTGGAGGGATGATGATCTATCTTTTAGAGCTTCTTCCACTGGTGGAATGATGACTCAAGTCATGATTTCCTGGGTGGGGAGCCAAATATATCCCTGTGGTAGCATTTGGTTGTTGAAGGCTCTGGTTTGTTCCATTATCACCTTCTGTAAACTCTTAAAGAGACAAAGTAGTATAAATGCAAGGGTGAGAATAGCAGCCAATGGTCCTAGGAGTGGCAATTACCAAGTGATGAAAGGGCTCCATAGGGAAGAAGAGAGGAGAGATTCTCTGGACCCTAAGGAAGACTGTTTAATAGTTGTGGCAATTGGTTGGAGCTTTTTAACATTTTGCCTCACCTGGCCAGATTGATTAACATGATAGCAACATTGTTCTCCCAGAAAGATACAAGTTCTCCCTTTTTTAGCTGTTACAAGTTTTTTTAAAGAGATTTATTTATTTTATTTGACATTCAGAGTTACAGAGAGAGAGGAGAGGCAGAGAGAGATGATAAGTCTTCCATCTGCAGGTTCACAACCCAGATGGCCTCAATGGCCAGAGCTGTGCTGATCCAAAGCCAGAAGTCAGGAGCTTCTTCTGGGTCTCCCACATGGGTGTAGGGTCCCAAGGACTTGGGCCATCTTCCACTGCTATCCCAGGCCATAGCAGAGAGCTGGATGGGAAGTGGAGCAGACCTTATAAGTTTTAAGGTCTATCTGTTCTGTAGCACCTCCCCTATTAGTGAGATGATTTGACTTTGGGGACCTTGGATGGTGTCAGCTGAGGTCTCAATAGACCTATTGACCTCCTCTTACAACTGTTGGAGTTGTTTTTGGAGTCAATGGTTGAGATAACATTGTGGCTCAAAGCTGTTCCTGAGATTACTACTAATGAGAGGGAGGCTGAGAAGCTATTCCAACCAAAACTGGGAGAAAGGACACTCATGTCTTGTGGGTAGAGGAGTTTGTAGAAAAATTTCTGAATAATCATACAACATTAAGTGAGGGGAGAGGACCATCAATCAATACACACAGGCCGGGAGTAGAGCCAATGATGTAAGAGTAGAAGGTCTGATTACAAAGGAATGAGGCCCCAAGTAGGCTAGACAGGGTCTTAAACAAAGGACCGAGTCATTATTAAAGGACCTAAGAAAGATGCTGTCTAAACTGGAAGCAAGTTTTCCCATGAGAGACAAATATAAACTGACAGAAGGGGCTTGATAATAATCAGGTGGGCTTTAAGGCCTTGCCAGTTATGAGATCCAGACCTATCTATCTATGGATGATGTGAACCTCCTTGTGGAAGGCACCCTGTTGACTTCTATTACCTAGCTTGCCTGGGAGGAGAACTGGCTTGAAGAGAAAGTAGTTGGCATCTCTAAAAGGAAAACATTTTTAGTTAATATACCATCCTACCTGCAGAGTTGCTGATCCTACTTGGCCATCCCCTTGATAGCAGTGGTTACTTTGGAAGCTGGGCCAGGTGAAGGGATTTTCAGCTTCGAGCCAACAAGGTCTGCAGCTCTGACCTGGATGTCCTTCAACTTCAGGGCAGTTACATTTCCAGTGACCCAACTCTTGGCTGGACAAGCTGCCAGGGCTCTTCATAAGCTGACTTTTGCTGAACCCCTGACTTTCTACCTCGATAAGCAATGCAGTGGACTAGCCTGTTGGGTCTCTTTGATGGCAGATCATGTGTAAAGCAGCCATTACTTGGCCTGCCACCTATCTTTCATTGCTTCTGCTGCCTAACTTCTTTTTCCTCCTGGTTTTTTGTTAAATTGGACCAGAGGAAATCTTTAAGAGAATGCAAATCAAGGGGGTTCTCAAATTCCATATCTAATCTTTGGTGTCCTAAATTAGAAGTCTATAGTCATAGGCATATTCTAATAGTGGTTTTTCTTTGAGGTAGGGTAGACAATGCCCATGAGGAAAGCTGTGTTCTCACTTTAACATCAAACATGATGACCATCTTATATATAAAATTTGAAGTCCTTAGTTTTAATTTTTTTTTTGACAGGCAGAGTGGACAGTGAGAGAGACAGAGAGAAAGGTCTTCCTTTGCCATTGGTTCACCCTCTAATGGTGATCCGAAGGCAGGAGTCAGGTGCTTCTCCTTGTCTCCCATGGGGTGCAGGGCCCAAGCACTTGGGCCATCCTCCACTGCACTCCCTGGCCACAGCAGAGAGCTGGCCTGGAAGAGGGGCAACTGGGACAGAATCCAGCGCCCCGACCGGGACTAGATTCTGGAGTGCCGGCACCACAAGGTGGAGGATTAGCCTATTGAGCCGTGGTGTCGGCCGTAAAATTTGAAGTCCTTAGTAAAACTTTCTCTCCCTTCATTAAATCTGAGAGGGAGGATTTGCTAGTTTACTGTGCCCATGGCAAAGTACATATAGCTGTGAAATTATAATTTAAACTCTCATTTTGGCTATGCTATTATTACAGAAAAGTGTTAGCCATTCCTTTTATAAGGTCTGAAGATCAAACTGTACAATCTCGAGAATCCTTCCGTATAGAGTCAGTTTCCATCTTGAAGAGAATAGAGAAATGAGGGAACAAGTCAAGTTTCCCAGATCACTTACTATCAATAACTTAATATCAAATGAAAACACAGCAAGCAATTATAGCTGTTAAGTAACAACTATTAAAAAATTTAACAAAAGGTCCAATGCCTTCTATAAATTTTGAGACAAGAGTATGTGTATCAGAAACATTGCTTAAATATCTAACACAAGTGTAGCTTTTTTGACCAGCAAACCCAAGTACAAATATTTCAGCAAATTCATCTGGTACAGAGATTTAGGTCCCATGAACCAAAAAGGATATCTTCCATTAACTTAACAGTTTAATTTATGAGCAATATTTATCTGTAAGCAAATTAAAACAGAGCCCTTAATAAATTTTCCCACAGACAAACAATATGTACACACGCATAACAACATATAAGATAGAACACAAAAGAAGTTTCATTAATAGTTTCTTAGAATATAACTGTTTTTTAATTGCCATCAATTGATTAGAATTTCTTTTTTCTCTTAGTAATCTGAATTAACCATACTTTTTCTAAGTTGGAACCTATAGTACATTATTGACTTTATCTGCTTACCAAACTGTCCCAAGGTATTGGATAACATGGAGGTCAGGGAAAAAGAAGTCCTTTGGAACCTAAGAGGGAACATTTAAACACAGAACCAACAATGTTTTAGTTCTCATGAGCAATAAATATGGTATGCAAAACTGTGGATGATAAAAGACTTTAAATAGCCATGTTTACAATTATAAACTCATTAAAAAAACAAGAAGAGACACTTGTTTGCTCCACATAATATTTTAGAAAGCACCTGTAGGATTTTATAAGACATCCCTTTTAGGCCTCTTGGCCTTTCTAATTAAGATAGCCATCATGTCCGATAACACAAGATCATTAGACTTTTGTAACTTTGGACATTTGTATCGGTAGCATATTACATTACAGAAACAGGATCCCTTAACATCATGACATAATATAGAACAGATTTGATCACTGTTACAAGGTGATTACTCAAATGATTCAGTGAGTGTATATTCAAACCATCAAAATTTAGCTGCTTTTAAACAATCAGAACTAATAAGCAGGTAATGAAATGATTTCTGGACATTATGCCATTGGGAGAGTTATAATCCCAGGTGGGGTCCTGTTTAGGCACCGAATCTGCTCCTATGGCATTGGCAGGGTCAGTCTGATGAGTCTAATTGGCATGGAGACAGGCCTGTTTCCAAACTAGCCTTTGGCCCTCTGGAAGGAGGGTATTGGAGAAGATCATAAAAACTCATGAAAAATCAGGTCATAGGACTGGATTAAATATTGAAACTCTTTAATGTATGACATTGGGTTAGAGGTGAAGGAACACAGTTTTTGTTTGATTTATGAGAGATCAGCAAGTGAGAAAGGATTGTGTACCCTGACTATGCCCTCCGCCCCTCCCCCCCCCCTTCCTGTCAAGGTGACAGGGAGGCAGGCTCCCTGGCTGTCATTTGGAAGCAAGTGACTCAGGGACGGGGCATAGGGGAGGAGGGTCAAGTGCTTGAAATGATGATGACAAGGCAGGGACAGAATGTTGGCTCAGAGGTATGGGGGAGGATGAAGGTCAAAACGAGGACTGGGTTTGAGATAAGGCAAAGGGATCAGGAGGAGTAGAAATGGACAAGGGCTGGTTATGAGATAAGAGTGAGCAGGAGACTTGAGATAAGTCAAGGGAAGGAACAGGGAGAAGTGGAGTAGAAACAGATGCTGCCTCCTGGAATGTGTGGGCAGGAAGCGGAGGTGTCGATGAGATAGGGAGAGTCGAGGCGGATGGTGCTGGAGTGGAAGGTGGGTTTTGAGGTTGTTGAGTGGAAGGTAGCTGTGCCAGGGGCTGAGCCGGTGCCCATGGGTGGGAATGGTGAGGTTGAGGATGACCAGATGGTATCTCATCTGCAGTATGGAAAGTAAAAGACAAGGGTTTCTGCTCAGGCTCTGGATCTTTGTTGGGAACCTTGGAGGCTGAGAGGACCTGAGCCAGAGAATATGAGGTGCAGAGAGAAGGTTTAGGGTGGAGACAGGAGAAAGCCTGAACATAGGGAATTTCCTTCCACTTTCCTAAATGCTCACAGAAAGTGGTAAAAATCCTGAATCATGTTAGGCTCAAATGTGCCATTAAGCAGCCATTTGACTGGTTGTCAAGATAATACATGGGCCATGCCTGATTACAAAAAAGGATGAGGTAATTGTGTTTGAGATCTGGGGCGAATTTGAGAGGAGCAAGATTATTTAGGAGACAACCGAGGGGAGAGTCAGATGGAACATGGGATGAAGAAGCTCCCATAGTGACCTGTGGTGTCAGACTGGTGGATAGCAGGCGCCCCCGAGATAATGGTAGTCCAACATGGAAAGTAAGGGAGCAGAGGGTGGGGGTTGTCACCTGCACCCATTGGAGCCTGAGGTGTAAAGCCCCTGGAAGGGAAGCAGAGGGTGGGGTCATCACCCTTGCCTATAGATGCAAAGGAATAAAGCCTGTGGAGAGGTATAAACCCTGTGGAGGTTTTCAAGCCTAGTACCAGGACTTAGAGATGAAGCAGAGTGGAACTACAACCCATGGTAGAGGTCACCGTGAGAGAATTCCCCATTCTCCTTCTTACCTCAGGGTTTTGGAGGGCCGGTGTGTGGCTGGAAATCACACAGTGTTTGGTAGCAAACAAGGAGGTCGGGGAGTGAGTTTTGTGGTTGGTAGGAATCAAGGATCCTGAAGCATCTGAGATCCCCAAGGGCACGGTTGATGGTAGTGCCTGGATTTGAGTCCCAGCACCAATAAAAGGCCACCACAAAACACACCACACTGGAGTCAGGGAAAAGGTTTATTTTTGGGTGGAAACCCGACAGGCTGGAGGGAAAGAGTGAAAGGGCCTGTGTGGAATAGCAGACCTTGTTATAGCTTTATAGGGATGACAGAGTGGGAGCAGCAAATCCCGTTAGAGTGAGGGTAGCAGGTAGAGTTGACACTTGTGGTTGGGTCTTTTGGTCGCCTTACTCCTATAAGCTACACTGGATTCTGGAGAGGCCGAATTGTACCAGATGGTGACTGGGCCAGAGCCCAAGATGGCATCTATGGCTTAAGATGGTGCCTCAGATAAGATGGCACTGGTTTTGCTAACAGGTTGTCTTTCTGCTTTCTACTTGTTGAATTGTTTATTTAGTGGAAGATTAAGCATGTGATTATAAGTAATTTGAAACATAGCAAAAATTAGAATAAAAGTAAGAAATGCAAAAATCTGTTCTCTTTATATTAATAAAAATTTAAAAATAAGTATGGGAGACCAGGAGAAGCACCTGGCTCCTGGCTTCAGATCAGTGCGGTGAGCCGGCTGCAGCGGCCACTGGGGGGTGAACCAACTGAAAAAGGAAGACCTTTCTCTCTGTCTCTCTCTCTGTCACTGTCCACTCTGCCTGTACAAAAAATAAAAAAAAAAATAATATAAAGAAAAGGGAGGGTGAGGGGAAGAGAGGGAGGGTTGGAAGTACTGCTGTGTTCTAAAGCTGAATATATGAAATGAATGGAAACTGTTTCCTTTATATAAATACATAAAAAGGAAACTTCATGATTATAGCTTTAATCATTATAGCTTTTAACTACAAATAAATGTGTAGTTTAGGGAGAAAGATAGATGTTCTTTTCAACGCAGATTTTGGCCACACACCATTGTCCTTTATTTTGATCCATTGGAGAACTATTTTCATTTGGCTGTTTGTTCTTGAGGCCCAATGGACTTTGTCACTGGCCATTATAAGTTCTCCCAGCCCATTGAATTTCCCTAAAAATCATTTATTAGTCCTGTAAATATTGTCTCCACTCACCATTTCCCCTTCTCATACATAAAAAGGCATCTATATGTTCTAAATCATGTTGGGCTAATGGCTAATAACATGCCTGTTATTTTTCCCCTGTGTTGTTATTTTTTTTCCTCTTTTGTACATTAATACTTTGCATGCCTTTTCTTTTGTTTCTTCTAAATATGGTCAGTTCATTTCAGGGAACCTTAATAGGGCAGAAGGGAAATTTCACTTTTCCCCTATTTATATATTCCTTTCTTTTCACTAAATGGAGTATAATCCTGTTGATGGGGGAAATGTATTTATCAAATAAACATTCACAACATTACTTTGATATAAAATTTAATATGTTCTATGAAGAAATGATACAGGGTATTAGGGGGAGTAGATGTAGCCTTGTGAGGGGCTAGAGGAGGATGTGGATTCTGGGGATGTGTTCCTTTAGGTTGAGATCCTTTGGGGGCCCCATGATGAGTAGTTTAGAAGTAGAGATAATACAACTTTATAGAGAATATTTGCTACATATTAAATGTTGTTGTTTTTAAGTAATCAGTTTATTTTTAGCTTAGAATAATGATATATCTGGACTTTTGCTTCACTTGCAAGAGTCTTTGGGCTATCAAATTCTGCATCTCCCATGCTTGCCCACTATGAGCCCCTTCCTCACTCACCCATATTTACATTACTATCATATGGTGTTATATACATGAAGAGCCCTCTTGGGGCTTGAAACATGAGATATAAGTTATTGCATAGTTGTAAAGGCCTAAGATCATATGGGCAGCAGCTAGTGGAGTAAGGCTTTGGACAATGACTTTCATTCTCCTAAGACTTTTACTTCTTCATGGGCCTAGAAGAGTCATCCTCTGATGATGTTCTTCAGCCAAAAATCTACTGAACACTTCAGTTCTTGGTTGATCATTATTCTCCACATTAGCATGGTTCGCAATATGTGGTTGATTTGGAATAGGAAAATAGAAAATCACTATGCTTTAGTAAATGTGCTTGCTCCCAGCCACTTTTAATGTGCACAATTCACCTGCATTGTTTTTGGCAATAACACATTTTCAATACCCTTCATCCTCATTTAAAACTGTAATTGTCAGTGGATAATTATAAGGGCTCTGTAACAAAAAGCAGTTGACAAGCAACGAGTTGAAGCCTGCAGAGCACCATGATGAAAAAGCACAGGGAGGGGGGCAAATCCTCCCCTTGGAGTTCCTAGGGCAAAGGCTCATTTTTCAGATATGACAGGATTGCTAAAATAGCTGGCATTTTTCTCTTGGATATTTGGGATGTCATACTATGAAAAAAAAAAAAAACAATGTAAAACCATTTTATTTTTTGAAGACTCTTACCATAAAGGAAATGTGAATTTTAATTGGGAAGATGGAGGAATTTTCTCATTAATGAAAGGAGGCTAGTATAAATTTAAACATTTTTTAAGACAAAGATGGCTCTAAAGATATGTTCATGAGAAAATTTATTTCAAAGAGAACCCTTAAAAATGCTAAGAGAATGACATGAAAATCTCTTATGCTTTATGCAAGATTACTGCAAAGCTGAAAGTTCTTAAATGCACAAAGGGGACTAAAATGCTTATAGCAAATTATTTTTATTAAATTTTAAAAATTTAAATACAATGCTATCATATTTCTTTTAAATTGAATTACCATACATTGAATTTTTCATGAATGGATTGTGCACTCATGTCTCAAATTTGGGATTTTTACAGCTATTAAATAAAAGTCATTATTTTGTGAACTTTTTATTTTATTGAATCAACTGAGGAATTTATAATATAATTGTAATATATTTTATTTGATAATAATTCCCACTGTCGCTCCCCCTCTTCGCGGAGGAACGACGCAGGACCCTGCGTTGTTCTTTCGTCTGCTCGGCCCTCCCCGGGTTTGCTGCTGGTTCTTCCCAGGTTGGCTACTGACCCATCCACCTCCGTGGAAGGGCGGTTCCCCCTGCCACTTTTCCCACTTCCGCGGGGGAGCGGCACACCACCGGCCGGCTCCCTCGGGGGCTGCTCAGATGTTCCTCAGGTGTTCCTCTTAGATGTTCCTGGTGCATGTTGTCTCTCTCCTCCTTTATAGTCCTCTTCCACCAATCCCAACTCTGCTACCCACACGCTGAGTATGCTGCTCTCCTCCAATCAGGAGCAGGTCCTACAGTTTATTGGTTGAACTGGAGGCAGCTGTGTAGAAGCTGTTTACTCCCTTCTCAGCACCATATTGTGGGAGAGCAGATGCATAGAATAAGTCTTAATTCCAGTAACTTAGCCTAGTCCGAGTTGCTCCCCACATCCCACAAAGAGGTGATTTAAAGATTCTACATTCACTGAGGAGTTTCATTTACTCTCACTCTGGATTCCTGATTCCTAAAATGGAAAGGGATGAAATCTGCCCAAATGGCACCAAGTTGAATAAAGCAAAAAAAAAAAAAAAAAAAAAAAAGTGCATCTTAAAGCATATAAGAATGATAACGTGGGGCCTGCACTGTGGTATATTAGGCTAGGCCTCCATCTGTGGTGCCAGCTTTCCATATGAATGCTGGTTCAAGTCCCAGCTGCTCCTCTTCCAATCAAGTTGTCTGTTTATGGACTGGGAAAGCAGTGGAAGGTGGCCTAATGGGGGACTGGAAGAAAGTCCTGGCTCCTAGCTTTACATCTGGCTGCTGCAGTCACTTGGGGAGTGAACCAGTAGATGGAAGAACTTTCTATCTCTCCCTCTCTCTGTCAGTAACTTTGCCTCTCAAATAGATAAAATCTTAAAAAAAAAAAAAAAGAATAACGAGGTCTTTTTTTTAACTCAGCAGTTTTAGATTAATTCATTATTACTTTTATATCTTACAAATTATTTGATTCATTCACATTTTAAAGACCAGAACTCATTTCTTCTTACTAGTATTGATTAGCATTTTTTTTGTGGGGGAGGGGGGGTTAGGGGATAAAGAGAATTTCTCATGAAAATAATACATAAAATAGAAAATGAGCAAAAAACATTTATATTATATCTATCTCCCCCTATCTGATCACTGGTAAAGTAAAATGTTCAATATTGAATAACTTATGTACATAAAGCCACAAGGAGTAGTTTGAAAACTGGTGCAGGATTATTCAAAATAGCCAGAAATGGATTCAATCCAGATGGTTATCAATGGATGAATGAAAAAAGAAAATGTGATATAATTGCCCGACCTTAAAAAACAATGACATTTTGACATTCATAGCAAAATGGGTGGATCTGGAGGACATACATTATGGTAAGCAAAGTAAGTCAGATAGAGAAAGATAAATGCTATATGTTCTTTCTCATAAGTGAAAGCCCATTTGAATGTAGAGTAGTGACAACCATTGACCAGAAAAGTTGGGAAGAAGAGGGATAGAGGTTTGAATAATGCATACTAAAGCAAAGTTATATAGGGAGGAAAACAAGTCCTGGTGTTCCATAGCACAGTGGGATAACCATAGCTCACAATAAACTATTTCATATTTTATGGTAACTAGAGGAAAGGACCTTGAAGTCTCCAAACATAACATAAGGATAAGGGGATTGAAATGTTAATTGCCCTGATTTGATATTACATAATGGATAAATTAACTGAAATTTCACACTATATCCTGAAATATATACAATTTTACATTAATCTCAAACTTTGAAAAAAAAAGTTTATGGAGATGTTAATGTGTTGATTTGATCATTACACACTTTATTCATGCACACAAGCATGGGGCTGGACTCTACAGAAATGAACATGAAAAAATGCTGGTGCAAAGAGTAGGAGACAGAAAAGCATGGAAAGCCCCAAATTCCAGTATCCCCACCCTACTTCCTATGGACTCAAGATGTCCTCACAACCAAGTAATCATGAACAGGATTTATTTAAGAAGAAAATTAATTAGAGGAAGATTATAGGAAGTCTCAGTGGAAGGGAAAGCATACATTTTTTTTAGAAGTCTAGATTGAGGTAAGGATGGAAAGCAAATAGCAAAGTTCAGGGCTAAATGTGTGTGGAAACAGAGAGGGTGACTGCCTGCTAAGCCAAGCTTGAACTTCCAAAACATTTTCCAGGAATGACTGTCCTGGCCCCAGTTGCATTTAATGGGAAAATAAAGCATTTCATTTCAACAAGTTTTTAAAGTGCTTAGGAGTTCTGACAATGTGCTGATTTAAGTCCATACTAGACTCAAATGAGATCCTATTTGCTTTTGCAAAAATTGGTCTTGATGGACATTGGCTGAGGTTGTGTGTGTATGTGGGGTTTGCCCCATCCACAGGAAGTGTGATAATGTACAGAGCAGAGGGAACTCAGAAGTGAGACAATGTGCACTGTCTACCTGGTACTGCCTACTTCAGATGATTATTTTCTTCAGTTTGTTACCCACCACTGTATTCTGTCTGGCATGACTATGGCTGTGACTGATGTATGGGCTATATTTCCAAGATTAAAATTCTTTCAAAAAATTTGCTTAAAGGAAAAGACATATCAGATGGTTCTAATGTTATAAAATACTGACATTATGATTTGAAAGCCAGACCTCTGTAGCACTGGCAACTGAATGATATTATTTATCAAATGTTGAGAATGCACTGAAAAATGCATTTTTATGGTTCTATGAAACAGTTCAGCCCCTCACATTATATACTATGCAGCGATGGCCTATTGCATTTACATTCTATAACTTGTGGATGGCATTCCAAGATTTTATGACTATCTTTGAATCTTAAATAGTCTCTAAATAAGTGAGTTTCAAATTATCTCCTCTGACTAATGGCCAAGGTATTAATTTTCTTTTTTGATCCCACTAGAGCCATTTAATGTTATTGTGCTGGTATTCAAGTATAATTTTCAGATGTTAAGAAATAAAAACTACTGTCATTGAAACAGGATTACTGTGTATACAAAATTATTTTAATTTTAAATGAGAGTAGTAGAATTATAAAGCTTATTCAAAGAATATTTGAGGAACTGAGTGTTATATAGGCATTCAGAAAGAAAAATGTTAAAATAATATTGTTATTCGATATATCGGCCATTTTATATTCCTATATTTCAAGTTTATATCCTATAGGCAAAGTTTATATCCTACAGGCAATAAAATCATAACCTTGGGGATTTCCTTTCTATCAGAGACAATATTGGCATCTTTACTAATAAAAACCACAAATTTAACAATCAACATCATATCTCTAGAATTTTAGTCATTAGTAGAATACACATAATATAGAGTAATTTACTTTAGAAACTAAACCTTAGGTACCTTTTAAAATATGCCATTGATTAAGGTCTTTCCTTGGCTTTATAATTTTTGGGTAATTTAAAAATTTATGTTTGATGGAAACACATAAAAATCAACCAAAATGCTGTTTCTCTCAAGTATTTACTGGCCTGGGATATACTAGAGAACAAGTATGACCATGCTACCACTAGGCTAATAATCTCTACTTCAGTGGAGGTTCCTAGGCTGGCAGTATCTGAGAGATAAGGGAAAACTCATTGACTATCGCATTTGTTTGGAGTACTCAAATTTAACTTGAATTAAAATCTGTGTAACATGGAATTAATGGAGTTGTTGAAAAATAGCTCCTATGCAAATTTGTTATCTTTTTTTATTTAGTAAATATAAATTTCCAAAGTACAGTTATGGATTACAATGGCTCCCCCCCACCATAATTTCCCTCCCACTCGCACCCCTCCCATTTCCCACTCCCTCTCCCATTCCATTCACATCAAGATTCATTTTCAATTCTCTTTATATACAGAAGATCAATTTAGTAGATATTAAGTAAAGATTTCATCAGTTTGCACCCACACAAAACATAAAGAGTAAAATACTATTTGAGTACTGGTTATAGCATTAATTCACATTGGACAACACATTAAGGACAGAGATCCCACATGAGGAGTAAGTACACAGTGACTCCTGTTGTTGACTTAACACTTTGACACTCTTGTTTATGGCATCAGTAATCTCCCTAGGCTCTAGTCATGAGTTTCCAAGGCTATGGAAGCCTTTTGAGTTCGCCGACTTTGATCTTATTCTGACAGGGTCATAGTCAAAGTGGAAGTTCTCTCCTCCCTTCAGAGGAAGGTACCTCCTTCTTGGGTGGCCCATTCTTTCCACTGGGATCTTACTCACTGAGATCTTTCATTTAGGTCCTCTTTTTTTTATTTATTTTTTTTTTTTTGCCAGAGTGTCTTGGCTTTCCATGCCTAAAATACTCTCATGGGCTCTTCAGCCAGATCCGAATGCCTTAAAGGCTGATGCTCAGGCCAGAGTGCTATTTAGGACATCTGCCATTCTATGAGTTTGTGTGTATCCCACTTGCCATGATGGATCATTCTCTCTCTTTTTGATTGTATCAGTTAGTATTCGCAGACACTAGTCTTGTTTGTGTGATCCCTTTGGCACTTAGACCTATCAGTGTGATCAATTGTGAACTGAAATTGATCACTTGGACTAGTGAGATGGCATTGGTACATGCCACCTTGATGGGATTGTATTGGAATCCCCTGGCACGATTCTAACTCCATCATTTGGGGCAAGTCCGATTGAGCATGTCCCAAATTGTACATCTCCTCCCTCTCTTATTCCCACTGTTATATTTAACAGGGATAAATTTTCAGTTAAAATTTAAACACCTAAGAATATATGTGTGTTAATTACAGAGTTCAACCAATAGTACTAGAACAAAACAAAGAAAAAATACTAAAATGGATAAAGTATACATTGTACATCAACAGTCAGCACAAGAGCTGATCAAGTCACTGTTTCTCGTAGTGTCCATTTCACTTCAACAGGTTTCCCCTTTGGGGCTCAGTTGGTTGTCACTGATCAGGGAGAACATATGATATTTGTCCCTTTTGGACTGGCTTAATTCACTCAGCATAATGTTTTCCAGATTCCTCCATCTTGTTGCAAATGACCAGATTTCATTATTTTTGACTGCTATATAGTATTCTAAAGAGTACATTTCCCATAATTTCTTTATGCAGTCCACTGTTGATGAGCATTTGTGTTGGTTCCAGGTCTTAGCTATTGTGAATTGATCTTCAATAAACATTAAGGTGCAGACAGCTTTTTTGTTTGCCAATTTAATTTCCTTTGGGTAAATTCCAAGGAGTGGTATGCCTGGGTTGTATGGCAAATTTGTTATCTTTAATAATAATACATTTTGATATACTGTTTTTTTCCCGAATATTTAATCATTGTCAACTGATATCAAAGTTTATGATGAAGTGATTACTGTTTTTTTTTTTACTTTAAAGGTTATATTAAGATATAACTTATTATCAGACATTTATTGCATTTGATTCATCCTTTCTATAAATATTTAATTGGTGTTAAGTACAGGATGCTTGTTATTCAGAAGAAATGAGTGCTCCTCTGGGAATTGCTTGTAACACAATATGGATCAAAGAGAAACATATCCTGGGCAAGTAAATTGAACTTAGGTTCTATATAGAATGAGGAAATGAATGATAAAATAAGATTGTTGGGTAAAGTAAACAGTGTGTCAGATGAGGATGAAGGGAGGGCTAAAGAAAGCAAGGAAAGGTAGATAATAAGTCTTTTGGTTCCTTTTTTGTCATTAGAATGTTGGCAGATTTCAAGCCCCTTCTCATCTATCATCCCTCTGCCCTACATCCCCAGCAAGCTGACAAGAACAGGCAGGTTCCCCGATTTGGCTCTAGCAGCAAGTTAAATCCATGCAAGCCCCAGCCTATGGCTGTCTGCACAAATGAGCCTCACTTCTCAGCCATCATAATAAAGCCCTCAACCAGTCCCCTTTCTCATTCTCCCATGCCATTTTGACTTGTTAAGCAAACCAGTCCTGTTCTCTCCAGAAAGCTTCATTATGGAAGGAATAACCCTTTTGATACCGTCTTGGCATGTATGTGGGTGGCATCATTAGTCTCAATATCAGAACCAGATTTTGGGTGCCGGAAGAGCTTGACTCTTATGGAGTGTGACCACAATATGGAGATAGGCAGTGTTGTTTTGGGGAGAGAGGTGGCAGAGGTCTCACTGAAAAAAGAAGCATTTTAGAGAAAATCTGAAGGAAATTGGGTGGATTTCCTTGCAGGAGAATATTCCAGGAAGAGAAACAGTTTGTGCAAAGACATAGAGGCAAGATTCTGCTATAAATTCAGGAAACAGCAGGAGAGGCAATGAAGCTGGAGTTGGGAAACCAAAGGTAGGGGGCATAGGAGTAGATGTGACTAGAGAACTTAAGGTGAGACAGCAGATCAGACAGTTCTACTGGGACATTTTCAGGACTTTTTGGCTTCTTTCTCTGATCAAGAGCAACCTAATATTACTTAGGATAAGGATAATCTAACTTTCAACATGGCAGAATAACTCTGTTGCTGTTTCCAGAATGGGCAAAGGTTGTGGTTATGGGTGTGTGTGAAATAGTTGGAAGGCAAGACAGGAGTAGAAGTTCAAATCTGGTTGTAAGGAGGGGAGGGAAGAAGAAGTAGTCAGATTCCCTTCTGAATGTGACCAAGGCAGCAGGATTTTCTTAGATTTTGTATGGAGTATGTGTGGGAAAAGTCAAGAATTACTACATGGTCTGTTTTCTACACAAGAGGAAAGTTGGTTTGGGCATCGTGCATCTTATCATAGAGATGAGTAGTAAGGTAATGTGCAATAGTAGATTTTAAAAATGGTACCTGTTAAATCATGGCAATGGATAAAGCATCAACTTTAGGCAAAATGAGCAATGAGACCGAAGAATAAGGAAAGATATTATATGATGTACATGAAGGAAAAAAAATGGATGTTGGATTTTTTGGGAGATAACAGAGAGGAAGTTGGAAAAGAGAGGGAAAATCTTCTAAGTTCAATGAAGGCATCCCTGCTGAGCTTCTCAGGTTAATTCCTTGTGGCCTCAATGGCTTTGCCCACTAATGATAATTCTCATTCCCATCACTCCTGACCTGAACAGAGGTTTATGTGCTAAACAAACCACTCAGTCCCATCAATGAATGCCAGGACCTACTCACAATGGAGATGCAGAAGTTTTTGGCAACTTGTTAGTCTTTAGTAAGCACTGTTCTCAGGTGAGTTACTGGTCAAAGCATCTCTTTATGTTTGTTGACCCGTGGCTTTTTAAAAAGGTTAAAGACAAATTTTAATAATAAATTTTTAAAAAAATTATTTATTTATTTTATTTGAGAGAGTTACAGACAGTGAGAGGGAGAGACAGAGAGAAAGGTCTCCCTCTGTTGGTTCACTCCCCAAATGGCCACAACGGCTGGAGTTTGCTGATCCGAAGCCAGGAGCCAGGTGCTTCCTCCTGGTGTCCCACATGGGTGCAGGGGTCCAAGGACTTTGGCCATCTTCTGCTTTCCTGGGCCATAGCAGAGAGCTTGACTGCAAGTGGAGCAGCCAGGACTAATACCAGCGCTCATATGGGATACCAGTGCCATGGGTGGAGGATTAACCCACTGTGCCATGGTGCTGGCCTCTAATAATAAAATTTTAATTCAGTTTCCAGTTATACATTAGAAGTATACAGTTTATAATGTAATTCAACATTTTTAAAAATATAGTAATTCTGGATATAAAATTTCTGAACTAAAATTTTATTTTTAAATGACTATGCTGCCATCTTATAGATGGTTTGAGTTTAATAGAGAATGAATCAGAGCCCAAGGATGTTGCCACCATAACCTTTAACTATTGAGCTAGAGGGCTTATGAATGTAAATGTGGTGTCTGGCATATAAATTTTCCTTGGTTGATCTGACCATTCATTAAGTCTACAAGTGATATTAAATATAAAGGCTATAACTCCCTAGAGTATGTAGGTACCTGAAAAATTTATAATCATTTCTTTGTATTTATATTGCAGATCTCTGTTACATTTAACTAGTCACCAGATTGATTTAGGTTCTAGATATTGATACCATGTAAATGTCCACATTATGTTCTTGATCATTGTCATCTGTGGTGCTGAAAGTGTTCTGGAAATAGTGGTGTTGATTGCACAGTTCTGTGAATATATTAAAAATCATGTAAATTGTGTATTCTAAAGAGATGAATTTTATGATATGTGAATTATATGTAAGAAAAGGGATTCCAATACAATCCCATCAAGGTGTCATGTACCAATGCCATCTCACTAGTCCAAGTGACAGTTTCAGTTCACAATTGATCACACTGATAGGTCTAAGAGTCAAAGGGATCACACAAACAAGACTAGTGTCTGCGAATACTAACTGATAGAATCACAAAGGGAGAGAACAATCCAACATGGGAAGCGGGATACACAGCAGACTCATAGAATGGCAGATGTCCTAAATAGCACTCTGGCCTCAGAATCAGCCCTAAAGGCATTTGGATCTGGCTGAAGAGCCCATGGGAGTATTTTAGGCATGGAAAGCCAAGACACTCTGGCAAAAAAAGAGGACCTAAATGAAAGATCTCTGTGAGTGAGATCCCAGTAGAAAGAACGGGGCCTTCAAAGAAGGAGGTACCTTCCTCTGAAGGGAGGAGAGAACTTCCACTTTGACTATGACCTTGTCTGGATAAGATCAAAGTCAGTGAACTCAAAAGGCTTCCATAGCCTTGGAAACTCATGACTAGAGCCTAGGGAGATTACTGATGCCATAAACAAGAGTCTCAAATTGTTAAGTCAACAACAGGAGTCACTGTGTACTTACTCCTCATGTGGGATCTCTGTCCTTAATGTGTTGTCCAATGTGAATTAATGCTATAACCAGTACTCAAATAGTATTTTACTCTTTATGTTTTGTGTGGGTGCAAACTGATGAAATCTTTACTTAATATCTACTAAATTGATCTTCTGTATATAAAGAGAATTGAAAATGAATCTTGATGTGAATGGAATGGGAGAGGGAGTGGGAGATGGGAGGGTTGCGAGTGGGAGGGAAGTTATGGGGGGGAAAAGCCATTTTAATTGATAAACTGTACTTTGGAAATTTATATTTACTAAATGAAAGTTTAAAAAATAAAAATTTTTTAAGACCTAATATCCTGATGATAGCTTCTTACAGAAATGTACTGGGCCGTGTGGGTGTTTCACAGGCATTCTCAGTCTGTGAGTGTGTGAGAATTGCCAGGACACTGATGAATGATGACTCTCATCATGTTAGGCATCAACGCTGGCTGCTCACTTTCTTCTTTACCCTTAGGGTCATAAATAGCTAATAGGCATTCTATGTAATCCTAAGAGTAGAATGGTAGTATGATTTACTAGTTTTGCTTTCATGGTAGAATAATAAGTACCCAACTTAAAGAGCTGTCCAAAAATGATATATGTCTATAACATATCCTCAAGAATGTGAGAACCTTACTTTGCCATTAGGCTGAAGGTAGAATAAAGAAGATTTTAATTACTTACTTTAGGTCACCAATCAGTTTGATGGTGTATGATTTGTAGTAATTTTTATGTATGTTGGTAATACACTTTGCCTGTTTTCTTAGAATTTTAAAAATCTATAATTATCAAGTTATTTCAAGGTAGTTATTGATATGCAATGGTTTGTAAACTGGTAGCCCATTGGCCAGTTTTTTGCTGTTTGCTTATTTTCATTTGTGTCTTATAAGATAATAAAAATATATTGGATTTTTAATTTATGCTGTTCAGAACCCATTATCTATTTTCTGCCCATTTTGTTGAATTTGTTGATTTTTCACCTTTCCACCAGCTGCGAGGGTTCAGATTGAGAAAGTCCAGTTACTTCCTTATAACAGTAACTAAAATGACAATGGTAGCCCATTCCAGCATTTATCTGCCACTCCTTAAAATAATGGGACGGATTCATTACCAAGCTTGATTTTAGCTTCTTTTAAGAGTAGCTTTGCTTTATTCTAAGTTTGTTAAAATTTGGGGGGAATTCAACATTGTTTCCTAAGTATTCTGGTTTTCTCTCTGCATTGTCCTACCTTGCTTGATGATTTTTAAACCAATGCAATGTTGAAATCAGGAGTAGACATGTGAACTTTCTGACTAAAGACATTTGGACAAATGTGACTTGTGTTACATCAAGGTAGTAAATTTGTCATTCTGACATGATCTGCTATTTTGTTCTATTCTCTCTACTATTACCCTAGGTTATTATCAAGACATTGAGAATTTTTGCTTGTAACTTTGAACCTCTTCCCCTACAGTCAAACCTCTGATTCTATTTAATTTCTGATTTAAAAAATATTTTTATGTACTTGAAAAGTAGGGGAGAGGAAGAGAGGGATGGAGGGATGGAGGGATGGAGGGATGGAAGGAGGGAGGTAGGGAGAGAGAGAGAGAGAAAGAGAGAGAGAGAGAAGGGAAGGGGAGGGGAGGGGAAGGAAGGGAAGGGAAGGGAAGGGGAGGGGACAGAAATATTATCCACCTGCTGATTTACTTCCCAAATGCTCCTAACAGTTGTGGCTGGGCCAGGCCAAGGCTAGGAGTTTGGAACTCAATCTTCATATTCTACAAAGGTGGCAGATAACTAACTACCTGAGCCATCACTGCTGTGTTCCAGAATCAGAAGCAGAGCCAGGACCTCAACACAGACGCTCTGCTTATAGAATGCAAATGTTTCAAATAGCGTCTTAGCTGTTAAACCATACATCTACCTTAGTTTCTGCTGTTAAGAGGATACCTCTGAATTGCTTAGAATTGGCCCAGTGTTCATGCTCTCAGCTGTTGAAGCCCAACTTGCAAAATCTTGTAAGTTAGAGAAGTGTTTGCCGAAGCCTTTTTGATGAAAAGGAGAGGATATACGTGAGAGGTAGAAAGTAGGCAATGCCAAATGATGATTGGAATTTGAACCACATCTTCATCCTTTTTACTGTTTAATGGAGAGAGGAGTAGAAACTCTGAGGCATCTTAATAGACGCCCCCATCAGCCATATCTCTTGCTTGTGAAGGTGCAAAAAGAGCATGTGTGTGTGTTTGTGTGTGTGTGTATGTGTGTGTGTTTGTATGTATGTGTGTACTCATCCTGTTTCTTTTGTTTGTTGACTATCACTTGACTGTATAAGCTCATATTTTCCTTGCTGTTAAAGCAACCATTGTGCCAAGATCTTTGATATTAGCAATGGAGATAGCACTTCTCCCAGTCTACCCAGCTTCTTGGCCTACTCAAAGCTGAAAGAGGGAGCCAACATTCTATTCTCTTTTTCCACCCTTTCTGTAATCCTTTCATAAATCATTCAGCTCACTTCCCAGATTCTTATCCAGATACATCCTTTTACTTTTCTTGTGATTTGTCTTTGTATCTTTTCATTCAACAAAATCCTGAAGAGTTAATTTTCCTCTCTGCAGCATGATCTGCTACAGGAGCTAGCTAAGCAATCTGGTAATTTGCTGCTGGAGGTTGAAGTTTCTATGTTAGGCAGTTAGGAAGGGATGTTGGAAGTAAGGTAGGACAAAGCAGAACAAGCAGATGCTCATAGGCACAGACTGCAGCCCACAAAGGTGGGCTGAAACCTGTATCAGATCTCTGTGTCTCTGACAAGGGGTATTAGTAGATACTGGGGTTATTTGACAAAAAGCTAAACACACACACTTGGTCTAGGAGTAGGAGAAGTCGAAGTAGGATCTGTGGGAAGATAAGACACATCTCAGCCAAGGTGTGTCCCTCACCAGTATGGGAATCAACTGCCCAGCCATAACCTGTGTGAGTTAAAATGGCTGCTGACTTACTTCTACCCTCTAAATCTTGTCTAAGACTCTCTGTTACAACTTGCACAATAGAAACATGTGTACATCAGACGTCAAAAAGAAATGCTTAATTTCAAAACCTTGAGATCATTCTAAAGTTTTGAGTCTAGATTACTTGGAAAACAGTGAAAACTGTCCACAAAAATAGGGAAGGTGGAAAAATTGTGATTTTGAGAGTAGAAGTTGGCTAGAATCAAATATATTGTATTTAGATTGACATGATATATTAAAATATTATACCTATGAGAGACATTAGTAAATAACTGAGATCCAGACAGACTTCTTGAGGAACCCAGGAGGTTTACCATTAGACATCAGTGCCTCACATCTACTAACTGTAGTTGGACTTGGCACCACACCTGATTTGTTGTTGTAGAATAATAGTGTGCATTTTTTATACACTTCTCTAGCAAGTCTTACAGTGAAAGAATACCAAGGGCAAAAGTTAGGTGAATGCTGTGTGAGGAAACAGTGATATGCCTGGGAATTTTATCTTCATTATTCATTAAGGATTTTCTTCAGATGCTCACTAACACATAGTATTTTACTAAAAACAAAAAGGAAAGAAAAGAAAATTGACAATGCATTAGGTGGGAGGTTTGATGTGCTTAGAATCTCCCCAGTAGTTAAAAGGAGACTATGATTTAGGTTTTCTGTTCTATATTAACTGCTTATTGAGTAACAAATTTCCATAAACTTATCATCTTAAGAGGAATGCACTTATTATCTCAGTTCTGTAGACCAGAAGTCCAGCCTCTCTCAGATGCATTCTTGTTAAGATTATCATAAGCTCAAAATCAAGAAATTAGCAAGGCTGAATTCTTTTCTGGAGACTTCAGGGGTCACTTTCAACTTCTGGAGGCACTAATTGTTCCTTGCACATTGAAAGAACTAGAAACCAGCATTGGAAAGGCTAGGAAACACTGCCTGGAATTCATCATGTCCTTCCGATATACCTGAATTCCCCCTTTTTTCCCCAAACCAAAGAAATCTCTGCTGTTAAAGAGCTTGTGTGGTTGGGTCAGGCCTGCTTATCTAGTCTCTCTTTCCTGTGACATAAGAATATAATTGTCATTGTCATCAATGGAGTATCTCCCAGGGCAAAAGGCCATGGGAAACATCTGAAAAGTCTATCACAGGTTTTATCATCTATGACCAGATAGAAAAGCTCAAGATAAGTGGGTTGGAACAAATTAAGATTTGCACTTATTTCAAATTATTAAATGAAATGTAACAATGAATAAGATTGTACTTAAATGAAAATTTATCAACTCTCCCCAAGAGGCTTATCATAATTTATGAACTACTTTTTGTAATCTGGTCAGGCACAGAAATGAGTCATTCTTGATTCTGGGAAGTTAAAAGTATCTCAACATGAACTTTGTTAAAATTTCGCAGAATATACATCTACAAAACTTTTGTGTCTTTGTTTCTGTCTCATTGTGTTGTATTTGGCATTCTGGACTTACATTAATTTGTGTCTCCTTAAATCCTACAACCAGAAAATACTTTTGGAAAGCCATAACTGAACAGTGAATATAGAATATCACTATTTATGTTTCCCTTAAATTCAGAATTGAAGATGATCAGAATTGAGAGACCTTTTATCTTTTATTTATTTTTAATTTTAATTTTGGTTTTTAGCAAATTCTATGTGATTTGTAGAAACAGTTCTAAGAACATAATGATATTCTGGGAGGAGGCAAGATGGCGGAATAGGAAGGAAGCGCACTGATAGTCCAGGGAGAGATAGTTTAATAAAAGTGGAGATATTGCAGGTTCAAGGAAGAGTAAGGGGAGGAAACAGCAGAAGAAACTCTTCCGGAACACGTGATTCACAGCGGACCTGCGTGGAGAGCGTGGGAGCCCACAGTTCGGGACACCAGCGGCAGACTCAACACACCAGCGCTGGAACGCGAGGTGAGCCGAACCTCAATAGCCTGAGACACTGGCAGGCAAGCGGAGAGAGGAGACTAGAGGGAATGACCCCCGGGGGGGAAAAGTTCACCAGGCAAACTGGAAGAGAGAGAGAGAGAGAAAAAAAAAAAGGTGACTGGTATGGACACAGGTTTCTCTCTCTCCGCTCACCTCTCAAGGGTGAGCAAGACAAAGAGCAGGCGCCATCTTGGACATACGTCATAAGCAGAGTGACCTCAGGTCTGCACCGGCCCTGAGCCTGGCAGAAAAACCTGACTCTGGGCGGGGCGAATTAACAGGAGATTAGGACCTAGTAAATTTGTGGTGCTACTGAACTGAGACTGTGAAAAAAGAGACGGTGGGGGAGAGAACTCACGGAATTCACTTGAGCACTCTCCAGAGACGCTACAATTCCGTAACTTTGGCAACCCAGTGGGAGACTGAAGGAGAATTTGAGCCCACTCTGAGGGCCGAACAAATTCCCTGTGTGGTCCTTGGGAAAGAGCTTCCGATCTCTGGCTCCTGTGGGTATATCATTTGCCTGCTAACTACCTTCAACTTCGTTCAGCTGTGCAGAATTACTTCCCTTTTGAATCAAAAAAAGAAAGAGAGAGAGAGAGAGAGAGAGAGAGAGATGATTTACCATGCCTAACCTGGGAGTGTCACTTTTGGCACACCAAACAGAGCTCTCAGGCCACACCCATCTCAAGCCCTAAGGCTCCATCAAAAACAGACAGTCCACTTAATCTAGAGTCATAGTATAACAAGAAAAAGCACCACAGTGAAGAAACCAAATATCTCCAATATGCCAAATAACAAACGCAAAAACCGAGGTAATAAAAACAAGGAAGTCACCATGACGCCCTCAAATGAAAAAGACACCCCAATTCAAGATTATGAAGATGATGACATAGAAGAAATGCAAGAAGCAGATCTCAAAAAATTGATAAGAACATTAAGAAGTTCTCAAAAACAAATTCTGAACTACAGAAATCCTTAATGGACAAGATAGAAAATCTCTCTCGTGAAAATGAAATATTAAGGAGGAATCAAAATGAAACGAAACAACTAGTACAACAGGAAACTGGGATAGTGACTGAAGTGAAGAATTCAATAGATCAAATGAAAAACACAATAGAGAGCCTTACAAACAGAATGGGTGAAGCAGAAGAGAGAATATCGGACTTAGAAGACAGAGAACAGGAAAGGATACAGTCAGACCAAAGAAAAGAAGAGGAAATTAGAAATCTAAAACATATTGTCAGGAATCTTCAGGATACTATTAAAAAACCCAATATTCGGGTTCTAGGAGTTCCTGTAGGCATGGAGAGGGAGAAAGGATTAGAAGGACTTTTTAGTGAGATAGTAGCAGAAAATTTCCCAGGTTTGGAGAAGGACAGAGACATCCTAGTACAGGAAGCTCACAGAACCCCTAATAAACACGACCAAAAGAGATCCTCACCACGACACGTTGTAATTAAACTCTCCACAGTGAAACATAAAGAAAAGATCCTAAAATGTGCAAGAGAGAAACGTCAGATTACTCTCAGAGGATCTCCAATCAGACTCACAGCTGACTTCTCATCAGAAACTCTACAAGCTAGGAGGGAATGGCGAGATATAGCCCAGGTACTAAGAGAGAACAACTGCCAGCCCAGAATATTATATCCTGCAAAGCTATCATTTGTGAATGAAGGTGAAATAAAGACTTTTCATAGCAAACAGAAATTGAAAGAATTTGTCGCCACTCGTCCAGCCCTGCAACAGATGCTTAAAGATGTGTTACACACAGAAACACAGAAACACGGTCATCAATATGAAAGAAGGTAAAGGAAGGAAACCTCACAGCAAAAGATCACAGGGAATTCAAAGCATATATTAGAACTTATCTTTGGCAAATGGCAGGGCAAAGTTACCACTTTTCATTAGTCACATTGAACGTGAATGGCCTGAACTGTCCAGTTAAAAGACACCGATTGGCTGATTGGGTTAAGGAACAAAACCCATCTATTTGCTGCTTACAAGAAACACATCTTTCCAACAAAGATCCATACAGACTGAAAGTGAAAGGCTGGAAAAAGATATACCATGCCAACAGAAATAAAAAAGAGCGGGCATAGCCATCTTAATATCGGACAACATAAACTTTACCACAAAAACTGTTAAGAGAGACAAAGAGGGGCACTATATAATGATTAAGGGATCAATACAACAAGAAGATATAACAATTATCAATGTATATGCACCTAACTACAGGGCACCAGTTTATCTAAAAGATTTGTTAACGGACTTAGAGGGAGACTTAGACCCCAATACAATAGTACTGGGGGACTTCAATACTCTACTCTCAGAAATAGACAGGTCAATAGGACAGAAGATCAACAAGGATACAGTAGATTTAAACGACACTATAGCCCAAATGGATCTAACAGATATATACAGAACTTTCAATCCTACAGATAAAGATTTTACATTCTTCTCAGCAGTACATGGAACCTTCTCTAGGATTGACCACATACTAGGCCATAAAGCAAGTCTCAGAAAATTCAAAAGAATTAGAATCATACCATGCAGCTTCTCCGACCATAAAGGAATGAAGTTGGAAATTAGCAACTCAGGAATCCCTAGAGCATACGCAAACACATGGAGATTGAACAACATGCTCCTGAATGAACAATGGGTCATAGAAGAAATTAAAAGAGAAATCAAAAATTTTCTGGAAGTAAATGAGGATAACAGCACAACATACCAAAACTTATGGGACGCAGCAAAAGCAGTGTTAAGAGGAAAGTTTATATCAGTAGGTGCCTACATCAAAAAATTGGAAAGGCACCAAATAGATGAGCTTTCAATTCACCTCAAGGATCTAGAAAATCTACAGCAAACAAGACCCAAATCTAGTAGGAGAAGAGAAATAATTAAAATCAGAGAAGAAATCAACAGGATTGAATCAAGAAAAACATTACAAAAAATCAGCCAAACGAGGAGCTGGTTTTTTGAAAAAATAAACAAAATTGACACCCCATTGGCCCAACTAACTAAAAAAAGAAAAGACCCAAATCAATAAAATCAGAGATGAAAAAGGAAATGTAACAACAGACACCACAGAAATAAAAAGAATCATCAGAAATTACTACAAGGACTTGTATGCCAGCAAACAGGGAAACCTATCAGAAATGGATAGATTCCTGGACACATGCAACCTACCTAAATTGAACCAGGAAGACATCGAAAACCTAAACAGACCCATAACTGAGATAGAAATTGAAACAGTAATAAAGGCCCTCCCAACAAAGAAAAGCCCAGGACCAGATGGATTCACTGCTGAATTCTACCAGGCGTTTAAAGAAGAACTAACTCCAATTCTTCTCAAATTATTCAGAACAATCGAAGAAGAGGGAATCCTCCCAAATTCTTTCTATGAAGCCAGCATCACCTTAATTCCTAAGCCGGAAAAAGATGCAGCATTGAAAGAGAATTACAGACCAATATCCCTGATGAACATAGATGCAAAAATCCTCAATAAAATTCTTGCCAATAGAATGCAACAACACATCAGAAAGATCATCCACCCAGACCAAGTGGGATTTATCCCTGGTATGCAGGGATGGTTTAATGTGCACAAGACAATCAATGTGATACACCACATTAACAGACTGCAGAAGAAAAACCATATGATTATCTCAATAGATGCCAAGAAAGCATTTGATAAAATACAACACCCGTTTATGATGAAAACTCTAAGCAAACTGGGTTTGGAAGGAACATTCCTCAATACAATCAAAGCAATCTATGAAAAACCCACAGCCAACATCCTATTGAATGGGGAAAAGTTGGAAGCATTTTCACTGAGATCTGGTACCAGACAGGGATGCCCACTCTCACCACTGCTATTCAATATAGTTCTGGAGGTTCTAGCCAGAGCTATTAGGCAAGAAAAAGAAATTAAAGGGATACAAATTGGGAAGGAAGAACTCAAACTATCCCTCTTTGCAGATGACATGATTCTTTATTTAGGGGACCCAAAGAACTCTACTAAGAGACTACTGGAACTCATAGAAGATTTTGGCAAAGTAGCAGGGTATAAAATCAATGCACAAAAATCAACAGCCTTTGTATACACAGACAATGCCATGGCTGAGGAAGAACTTCTAAGATCAATCCCATTCACAATAGCTACAAAAACAATCAAATACCTTGGAATAAACTTAACCAAGGACGTTAAAGATCACTATGATGAAAATTACAAAACCTTAAAGAAAAAAATAGAAGAGGATACCAAGAAATGGAAAAATCTTCCATGCTCATGGATTGGAAGAATCAATATCATCAAAATGTCCATTCTCCCAAAAGCAATTTATACATTCAATGCAATACCAATCAAGATACCGAAGACCTTCTTCTCAGATCTGGAAAAAATGGTGCTGAAATTTATATGGAGGCACAAGAGACCTCGAATAGCTAAAGCAATCTTGTACAACAAAAACAAAGCCGGAGGCATCACAATACCAGATTTCAGGACATACTACAGGGCAGTTGTAATCAAAACAGCATGGTACTGGTACAGAAACAGATGGATAGACCAATGGAACAGAATTGAAACACCAGAAATCAATCCAAACATCTACAGCCAACTTATATTTGATCAAGGATCTAAAACTAATTCCTGGAGCAAGGACAGTCTATTCAATAAATGGTGCTGGGAAAATTGGATTTCCACGTGCAGAAGCATGAAGCAATTCCCCTACCTTACACCTTACACAAAAATCCACTCAACATGGATTAAAGACCAAAATCTATGACCTGACACCATCAAGTTACTAGAGAACATTGGAGAAACCCTTCAAGATATTGGCACAGGCAAAGAATTTTTGGAAAAGACCCGGGAGGCACAGGCAGTCAAAGCCAAAATCAACTATTGGGATTGCATCAAATTGAGAAGTTTCTGTACTGCAAAAGAAACAGTCAGGAGAGTGAAGAGGCAACCGACAGAATGGGAAAAAATATTTGCAAACTATGCAACAGATAAAGGGTTAATAACCAGAATCTACAAAGAGATCAAGAAACTCCACAAAAACAAAACCAACAACCCACTTAAGAGATGGGCCAAGGACCTCAATAGACATTTTTCTAAAGAGTGTCGCTCCCCGTCTTCGTGGAGGAACGACACAGGAACCTGCGCTGTTCTTTCTTCTGCTCGGACCTCCCTGGGTTTGCTGCTGGTTCTTCCCGGGTTGGCTACCGACCCTTCCACCTCCATGGAAGGGCGGTTCCCCCTGCCACATTCCCCACTTCCGCGGGGGAGCGGCACACCGCCGGCTGGCTCTTTCGGGGGCTGCACAGGTGTTCCTTCAGATAGATGTTCCTGGTGCATGTTGTCTCTCTCCTCCTTTACAGTCCTCTTCCACCAATCCCAACTCTGATACCCACACGCTGAATATGCTGCTCTCCTCCAATCAGGAGTAGGTCCTACAGTTTCTTGGTTGAACTGGAGGCAGCTGTGTAGAAGCTGTTTCTCCCTTCTCAGCACCATATTGTGGGAGAGCAGATGCATAGAATAAGTCTTAATTCCAGTAACTTAGTCTAGTCCGAGTTGCTCCCCACAAAGAGGAAATCCAAATGGCCAACAGACACATGAAAAAATGTTCAAGGTCACTAGCAATCAGGGAAATGCAAATCAAAACCACAATGAGGTTTCACCTCACCCCGGTTAGAATGGCTCACATGCAGAAATCTACCAACAATAGATGCTGGCGAGGATGTGGGGAAAAAGGGACACTAACCCACTGTTGGTGGGAATGCAAACTGGTCAAGCCACTATGGAAGTCAGTCTGGAGATTCCTCAGAAACCTGAAGATAACCCTACCATTCGACCCAGCCATCCCACTCCTTGGAATTTACCCAAAGGAGTTTAAATTGACAAACAAAAATGCGGTCTGCACCCTAATGTTTATTGCAGCTCAATTCACAATAGCTAAGACCTGGAACCAACCTAAATGCCTATCAACAGTAGACTGGACAAAGAAATTATGGGATATGTACTCTTTAGAATACTATACCGCAGTAAGAAACAACGAAATCCAGTCATTTGCAACAAAATGGAGGAATCTGGAACACATCATGCTGAGTGAAATAAGCCAGTCCCAAAGGGACAAATACCATATGTTCTCCCTGATTGGTGACAACTGACTGAACACCAAAAAGGAAACCTGTTGAAGTGAAATGGGCACTATGGGAAATGGTGACTTGATCAGCATAGCCCTGACTGTTAATGAACAACTTAATACATTATCCCTCTTAGTAGTTTTTTTGTCTGTTCTACTTAATATGACTGGTTTAATTCTGTAATTAATACACAGTTATTCTTAAGTGTTGAAATTTAACTGAAATGTGATCCCTGTTAAACATAAGAGTAGGAATAAGAGAGGGAACAGATGTACAATTTGGGACATGCTCAAGCTGACTTGCCCCAAATGGTAGAGTTAGAAACATTCCAGGGGATTCCAATTCAATCCCATCAAGGTGGCATGTACCAATGCCATCTCACTATTCCCAGTGATCAATTTCAGTTCACAATTGATCATAATGAAAGGACTAAGAGTCAAAGGAAGCACATAAACAAGTCTAGTACCTGCTAATACTAACTGATAGAATAAATAAAGGGGAGAGTGATCCAACATGGGAAGTGAGATACTCAGCAGACTCATAGAATGTTGGATGTCCTAAACAGCACTCTGGCCTCAGAATCAGCCCTAAAGGCATTCGGATCTGGCTGAAAAGCCCATGAGAGTATTTCAGGCATGGAAAGCCAAGACACTCTGGCAAAAAAACAAAACAAAACAAAACAAAAAGAAAAAAACAAAAACACAAAACCCTAAATGAAAGATCTCTGTGAGTGAGATCCCAGTGGAAAGAACAGGTCTTCAAAGGAGGAGGTACCTTTCTTTGAAGGGAGGAGAGAACCTCCACTTTGAATATGACCATGTCTAAACAAGATAAGAGTCGGTGAACTCAAAAGGCTTCCATAGCCTTGGAAACTCATGACTGTTGCATAGGGAGATTACTGATGCCATAAACAGGAGTGTCAATTTGTAAAGTCAACAACAGGAGTCACTGTGCACTTACTCCTCATGTAGGATCTCTGTCCTTAATGTTCTGTACATTGAGACTTAATGCTATAATGAGTACTCAAGCAGTATATTTCACTTTGTGTTTCTATGGGGGTACAAACTGTTGAAATCTTTACTTAATGTATAGTAAACTGATCTTCTGTAAAAAAAAAAAAAGAAGAAATTATCAATTCCCAACTTGACTCTCACTGGGATTAAACATGACAATAGGTCTGATCTGATTTCATCATCATTAAAAAAATCATCTATTATTTTTCACTTCATGTTTGTGTGGGAGCAAACTGTTGAAATCTTTACTTAATGTATGCTAAACTGATCTTCTGTATATAAAGAGAATCGAAAATGAATCCTCATGTGAATGGAAGGGGAGAGGGAGTGGGAAAGGGGAGGGATGCGGGTGGGAGAGACGATATGGGGGGGAAGCCATTGTAATCCATAAGCCATACTTTGGACATTTATATTCATTAAATAAAAGTTAAAAAAAACATAATGATATTCCCTTCCTCCTCTTACCCCTCTCTCCCAACCACTCCCTTTCCTTTTCCCTTTATTTTTTTAATTTTTGAGATAACAATTTAAATTTATATAAAAGTACAAAGGCTTAATACAAAGAAAATAAGATGTTTAATGAATAATAAGCAAAACTACCTCAGTTTAGAGGGAATGTAGACAACGGGCCTAAACAATAATTGATGTAAAAATGACCATTTCACCCATAAACAGTAAATTTTAAAGTAATCACAGGTCATTAATACGATGACATTTTCTTATCCATTGGTTTTTCAAAGGTATAAACAAAGTTTTTCAAAACTATGCTTGAGATCTAGCAAGTTAGATCCGGAGGAGGACTTTGCAGGAGCTGCTTCATTACCGTTAGGGTGCCCACTGTGCCTGTCCCTTTTCCTTTTCATGTGCGTTTTCCTCACTGTGCAACTATGATGAATACATGTCCCCTTCCCCTTGCACATTCTAACTTTGTGTCTAGCCATGCACCTGCAACTGTAAAGAAAACACATCTTCTTTTTCCTTTTTACACTTTGGGCAGCAGAGTCTAATATTGTGACTCACCAGAATGTTTGTTCAACTGACATGTGCTAACAAATATAGGGGAAAGGCTAAAATGGAAGATTTCAAATAATTAAAGAAGTTATGACTACCAACCAAAAGAGCCAAGTTTTGAACCAAAGAATCTTCCACCTGATTGGCAGGATGACTATCAGAACTTGCCTGACAATCAACTAGACCCATTTTCTTATATAACCTTCCCTAAAACCCCTTTTTCCTGTACATGTCCTGCTGCTAATACATACATATACATATGTGTGTGTGCATCAGCTATGCTTTCTTGTTTTTTAAAAATATTTTGTTAATATAAAGAAAACAGATTTCATGTATTTCAAAGGTACAATTTTAAGAACTTAAGGAATCCTCCCTCCCCATCCTTCCTTCTTTTTTTTCTTATAACTTCTGTGATAACATATTTTCTTTTTTTAAGATTTATTTATTTATTTGAAAGAGATACACACACAGAGGGAGAGACAGAGAGAGAGAGAGAGAGAGAGAGAGAGGGAGAGAGGTCTTCCATCTGCTGGTTCACTCCCCAGTTGTGCCGCAACAGCTGGAGCTGAGCTGATCTGAAGCCAGGAGCCAGGAGCTTCCTCCGGGTCTTCTTACACAGGTGCAGGGGCCTAAGCACTGGTCAGTCTTCTAGTGCTTTTCCAGGCCATAGCACAGAGCTGGATTGGAAATGGGGCAGCAGGGGCATGAACTGGCATCCATATGGGATGCCAGCACTGCAGGCGGCAGCTTTACCGGCTATGCCACAGTGCCAGCTCCAATGATAACATATTTTCAATTTACTTTATGGTCAATAAGACTACTCTTAATGGTATCATTTGATTCAGGTATTGTGGTAGCCCTAGCCGTTTCGAAACTGAAAAACACCACAAAGACACTGGCCATTTACTAGAGGGTAGGACCCTTAAACATTTCTCTGAAGAGTGGAATTACACCTTGCTCAATAGCAACTGAATTTAAAAAGTCTGCCTTACGCTAGTTTCTCCCTCTAATCTAGAATCTCTTCCTTGTACCTAATTAGCTAATTGCTCTCTCATAGCTATTGTACGGAATCTGTGATCACAAATACATACTTAATTTGAGTAGCAAGACATTCATTTTAAGCACCATTAAGTATCTCATGATTTCTCCCAAGAGCTCTTGAGAAGTTCCCTCAATTACCCTGGTAGGGTGGTGCCAATGCATAATTGACTAAAATTTACACTGGGCTCTGCTACACTACAACTGAACTTGGTTTAATTCTGTCTTTTTTTTTTTTTTTTTGAGAGGTAGTGTTACAGATAGTGAGAGGGAGAGAGAGAGAGAGAGAGAGAGAGAGAGAGAGGTCTTACATCCGATGGTTCACTCCCCAAATGGCTGCAACGGCCAGAGCTGCACTGATCCGAAGCCAGGAGTCAGCAGCTTATGGGAGGAAGGAAAGAACCTACCAGAAAAATTCAGAAGCATGGAAAGAGTACCTCTTCCCTCCTTGATATTCTTTTGGTGATAAGTACCTGTGAAGGGTTTGATATTTTTACACTACTTGTAAGCTAACAAGTTAGCCCATGGTATTTCCATGAATGCTCTCAGAAGATATGAGCCTACCAGGGTCAAAGACTTAGGACAGTTTCCTACTCAAGGCAAGAGGTGCATTTGATATACAGCATTTGTACTGATTTCTTGAGTCTCAGTTTTCAGATAACATGATGGGGCCACATGTTGCATTATAAGAGAGTATCTCTGATCTTAGAGAACTCAAGTTATTAATGAGAAGTAAGTCTACCTGATCTTATTTAACCTTATATGGAATGGTAAACAAAGCATGCTTTTTTTTTTCCCTGAGGGGTAGGACTTCTAAATCCATTTGCCATACAGTTTTTTAGAATAAATAAAATCACTGTTCATTAGATATACAGAAATGTAAGAGATCAAGAAGAATTGCTCCCTGAAAACTTATTACTGAGATTGGATGAGACAACTAAGAACAACTAACCTAGGGACATTTATACAAAAGTAGTGTTGAAAGGTTTAAGCTAATCTTGCTATGCTGGCATCTCATATGGGTGCCAGTTCAAATGCCGGCTGCTCCGTTTCTGATCCAGCTCTCTGCTGTGGCCTGGGAAAACAGTAGAAGATGATCTAAGTCCTTGGGCCCCGGCACCCACGTGGGAGGCCCAGAAGAAGTTTCTGGCTCCTGGTTTTAGATCAGCGCAGCTCCGGCCATTGTGGCTAATTGGGGAGTGAACCAGTGGATGGAAGACCTCTCTCTCTCTCTCTCTCTCTCTCTCTCTGCCTCTCCTTCTCTCTGTGTAACTCTGACTTTCAAATAAATAAAAAAAATCTTAAAAAAAAACCTGCATCTTAAGTCAAGTCACTTCTCTCTATTGACTGCCTGATTCAAATTAGTGTTGGAAAGAAAAAAAAAATTGCCCAGGATGTACAGAAACTGGAATTATTGGCACTGTTGGTGGGATTGTAAAATGGTGCAATTGCCATGGAAAATAGTGCAGAGGCTCATCACTGTGTGATTCAGCAATCTTACTTCTGGGAATATACCAAAAGAATGAAAACAGATGTCAAGGAGATATATGCACATTTTGTTCATTGTATTATTCACAATAGCCAAGAGACTGAAGCAATGCAAATATCTATCAAGAGAAGAATGGCTAAAGAAAATGGGGATTATCCATACAGAAGAATATTATTCTTCTTTCAAAAAGATGTAGATTCTTTCATACGCTACAATAAGGTTGGACTTGAGGACTGAGTGAAATAAGCTAGATAAGCTAGATATTGCAGGACTTCATATATGAAATATCTAAAAAAAAAACCCACAGTGCTTAGAAACATAAAGTAGAATGGTAGTTGCCAGGGGCTGAGGAGCAAGGGAAAGGACTTGTTCAGTGGGTACTGGGATTGTTGCAAGGTGGAAATGTTTTAGAGCTCCATTGCATACCAATATAATTTAAAACCATTTAAAATTGGTTAAGTTGGTAAATTTCATGATATGTGCTCTTAACATAATCAAAGCAAAGCATAAAACTTGGCATAACATGGGCTTTCTAAGGAATATTTTATATTTGTTTGTTTTGCTTCTTTCTTGGGAAAATTATTCCTCTTGACTGAATGCATATGGCTTACAATTAGTTTATTCATTTGGATGAAAGGGCTTTAGACACTAAGTAGTCAATTATTGTAAGTTTGTTGAGTTGAATTAGATTGAATTGAACTGAGGTAACAAAAGTTTAGATTGTTCCATGATTATCTTAGTTTAATTGTCAGTAATTTTGAAATACAGCCTTTTTTTTTGCTTATTTCTATTCCCTTTGCTATGTTTCTCACTCAAGTAAAATAGACCCTAGCAGGTGACTAAACCCTAAGCATATTATGATTTACAGGCAACGAGCATGTGCATACGTCTTTTTGGGAAAGGATATAATTTATACGCATGCAGATTTAGAGTTCTACCATTGAGTCAGCCTTGGGTGTCATTGTTGTTCTGGAGAAGCCCAAGTAATCGATTTTGCCTAAGTTTGCAGAAAATCTTTCATAAAGAACAGATTCCTTTCCAGCTTAATTTTAGATGCTCTTTAAAACTGCAAAGCCGAGACATACTGACTTCAAAATTAGTAATGCTATAATATGTTTATGAAAATTAATACTGTCTTAACAACTTGTAGTGGTAATATAAAACTATTTCCTATAAAAACGTGCTATCCTCTTGGTTATTTTAATGACATTAACTTGCAATGGATGTTTCCAATAATTATGAATCACTTATGACAAAAATTGCTTATCTCAAGCAACTTGGTGAATTGAATTCGGTAACAAAAAATAAAAGAAATGACTAAAATAAAGACTAACAAGCTAACAGAACATCCAGAGTGGAAGCTCCATGACTGCAAATGCCATTAACACAGAAATTTTTGTTAAGAATGAAACCTTCACTAACGAATGTGAGACAATATTTTAAATATTATTGCATTTTGTTAAATTATACTTTGGAATTTGCTTAAACATGTCTTACTATTATCATTTTAATGAACAATGCATAGTAATAGTTTTATTAAAAATACTATCCTAAGTCAGGTTGCTTTTCTATCAATTCCCAAATTTTGCAGTTGGTGGAAATATCAAGATTACTATCTGGCCAAATTCATTTGTGTTTTTTTTTTTTTTTTTTGTATCAAAGGTTTAAGTTGAGAACTCTAAAATGTCAGCTTTTCTATAAAAATTCTTATTTATAAATCGCACATTTATTTCAACATTTATAAGAGCCTGTCTGTACTTTCAGTCCCTATCACCACCAGTGATAATAAATGTAAAAAATCAGTGATTTTATCAGAAGAATTTGCTTGTGCTTGTTTTCATTTTTTAAGCAAAAATGCTGTTTTCCAGTTAAATATCCACTTCTTCCATTTTTGAACAATTTTTAGTTTTTAATTCTATCCTTGTCAGTCTTCATATTTTGTAAATAAAATATTAAAATATCTTATAAGAACACTAACAATATTTGAATTTTTAATCTCCTGAAAATGCAAGGATATTATTAGTCAATTATATTTGTTATTTATTGCCAAATTATTAATTTTCTCTCCTATGGACTAAAATTATAAGAGCATATAAACCATGCATAATGTCAGCCATTCAACCTATTTAAGGTATTGCTTTTCCCTGGAAGGGATAAGTTTCATACTTGAGCTACTGGCCTCTTGAAATAATTCAGTGACTTTCAAGATACAGAAATTGCTTTTAAATAGAATATTTAAAAAACTATTTTAATTTGTTTAAAAGACTGAGTGACACAGAGGGAAAGATTGCTAGCTACAGAGAGAGAGAGAGAGAGAGAATACACATGAAAATGCTTTCATCCACTGGTTCAGTCTACACACTCCAAATTCCCGCAACAGCTGAAGTGAGGACAATACAAAACCAGTAGCCCAGGCCGGTGCCGTGGCTCACTAGGCTAATCCTCCGCCTAGCGGCGCCGGCACACCGGGTTCTAGTCCCGGTCGGGGCGCCGGATTCTGTCCCGGTTGACCCTCTTCCAGGCCAGCTCTCTGCTGTGACCAGGGAGTGCAGTGGAGGATGGCCCAAGTGCTTGGGCCCTGCACCCCACGGGAGACCAGGATAAGTACCTGGCTCCTGCCATTGGATCAGCGTGGTGCACTGGCCGCAGCGGCCATTGGAGGGTAAACCAACGGCAAAGGAAGACCTTTCTCTCTGTCTCTCTCTCTCACTGTCCACTCTGCCTGTCAAAAAAAGAAAAAAGAAAAAAGAAAAAAAAAAAGAAAAAAAAGAAAAAAAAAGAAAAAAACCAGCAGCCCAGAATTCCATCCAGGCCTCCCACCTGGGTGGCAGGGACCCAAGTACTTGAACCATGACTTGCGAATCCCAGCGGGTGAGTAAGCAAGAAACTGGATTAGAAGCTGAGTGGAGACTTGATCCCACACAGTCCTATATGGAGTGTGGGTGTCCCAAGTGATTTCTTAACGACTGAACCATATTCTTGTTCCAGGAGAATAAAGCTTTCATTGATTATAGTTGGTTATCCCAACACAGTTACTCTTTGGTCTGCTTAGCTTGAGTTAGGGAAAACAGGAGGGAAATAAACATGGATGACTTTCCAGTTGCCTTAAATATCATTCTGTTTTCCACTGTTTTAAGCACTTGATGAAAATCACTCTTAATATAATGATTTAACCCAACTAGGTTAAGGATGGGGTGCAATTTACAAAAATACCAGAAGTCTTTTATTGGATTGTTAGCATTAGAGACTCAGTTTAGACAACTATGGAAAAATAAAAATGAATATGTAATGCTTTGCATAGTTTTCAATATATCGTGGGTTAGAGATTTTAGCAAATAATTCCTGTCTTTCCCCTAGCATGATATGCACACATTTAGACAGATACTTCTTGTCCCATAGACTGGGGACAAGAGATATAATCAGGTTGCAGCATATCCTATCTCTACTTAATGACTAAGAATAATCTTTTTAAGTACCATGATGTAGTTTTTTAAATTTGAAATCAATTCAGAGCCTGATCCATGTATTAGCACTCTTTTTCAGTGGGAATTTGATTAATTTAGATATTAATAAGACCATACATTGAATCCCAGGTGCAACGTTACTACCCTATTGTCTTGTGCACTGCATTGTAATTTTACTGAATCTCATTTTCTCTAGTAATCAACAAAATCGGAGTATTCATGACTTAGAGATCAGTGTAATTATTATATGTGGAGGATGTGAAACAGTGCTTACTTAATACAAAGTCTGCAAGCAGTAAATACCTAATGGCCATCTATTTTTTTCTCCTTTACTTTCTTGCATCTGAATCATGATTGAGAAGTAGAAATGACAACTAATAGTGAAGCTCACTAGTTGTACATCATTTAAATAATGTTGGAGAACAGAGAGTTGAATAATTGGCAAAATGCAGGGAAAAAGGACCAGGCAAGAATCATAAATGGGTGATTACTTTGGCCTCTGCTATAACTTTGAAATTTAGCCATGGTATGCCTTCAATGCCCTATTTACATAAAGACAATACTTGAATCCATATTTGCAAAATATTAACATCCAAGCTGGGATTATTTTATTTCTTATTATGTTGCTCACAATATATAAGTATATTTAAGTCAACAGCATTTTTTATTTCTAGTTGACCAGTGGACCATTCAGCTCTTAATTGGCTAAGTAAGAGGCCAAGGATGGAATTAAAGATGTTTATTAAAAAACTGGAAAGCTGTTAGCAAATATAATTTATTACTTTATTATAGTTTGCTAATTCAGTTTGTTTTATTGCCTGGAAGCATTGATATCTGTTGTGAGAGCTTATGACATCTTCTCCTAGGGAGTTTCCCTTCCACTTCACCATGTTTTGTTAACGCTGCCACATCTTGGACTCTCTTAGTTACCTTGGCCACAATATCTTCTTGAGGTTGCAGATAAAAATTATCTGTTGTGAAGTTCTTTTTTTCTCTAACTAAATTTGATTTAAAATAGCCTATATAGGTGTAGAATGGTAAAAGGTAAGGAAGCAGAGAGGTAGACATTTTAACTGAAATGCTAAATTATACATTTGTAGCTTGGGAGACACTTAATATTGATCACTATTGAAATTTTTCTTTTGTTTTTTCTAACTTAAAGCGAAAAAGTCTTCCTTTTTTAAATCATGTATTTCCACATACTGGAGATGTGTATTGCTGTTCTATATTGCTCAATATTTTAGATGTAGGAAATTCTGAAATAATATGGACATCAGTAGTTTGCTAATGCATAAAAGAGGAGATCCTGTCCTTTGAATGCATCTTTTGAGAACATCACATACTTTCATAATTGAGTGGTTACATACTCACCCTTTAGGTATCTGACATTGATAGCCTTTCATGAAACGTTCTTGTTGTGACAAAAAGAAAATAGTTTAAATAAAATGTAGAAATTTGTTCTTACTTAGTAGTAGTAACTGTGAAGACCAAAATTATATACTCAACACATATAAAAAACATTAAATTATGATACTTTTATAATATTTTCATTCAGTGTCCCATTTGAAATAATATGTAAAATAAGTATATTTTATTTGTTTTCAGAGAAGCTTGCTAAAAACACTTTGAAGCCAGGAGTCCCATCTGCACTTCATAGATATGCAATAATTTATTCCTGGATTGTGTTCGTGAAAATAAATGCAAATATCCATTTCACAGCGCATTTTAAACCTTGAAACAAAGGAAATAAAATAGTTTCATCATGAGCCAGAGAATCTGCTGGCTTTAGCAATATACATTTTGTCAAATAAGCAGACAGACTTTTAAATACTATGATAACAATTTTTAAAACAGAAATAAGGATGAAAATGTGGACTTGTAGAGCTGATGCAGAGTATGAGGTACCCTGAGCAATTATGAGGGGTTGTAAACCGGGTCTGATTTCCTTTTCAAGGAGCTCAATTTCTGAAGCCAAGGCTAATTAGGATGAATCATACCATCTCCACAATAGCCCAGATCCTTCCAAAGAAAGCAAACGACAGAGAGAAGTTTACAAAGGCAGAAACACGAGTTAGTAAAAGTAAGGTCATGAAAACTCCAGTACCTTGCTAGATTTGGACTTTATTTTCTGAATGTTGTGCATGAAAAACTTGCTCTTTCCATCTGCCCAAATGCCCAGTATTGTACCTTGGTACTGCAGTGGATGAATCCTCACTTCAAAGAGCTCAACATTTGATGAAATAAAAAGTATACCCCTAACCATGGGGTGCTTGACTACTCACCTTGAGATAAGCCATTCAAGTAGCTCAGGGCTGTTTCTAGTAGTTAAAAAAGTAACATAGGCTAACAGGTGTTTTATATACCCTGCAGTGAGTGATAAGGGCAGTATTACTGTGGGGAGCAACTGGGAGCAACTCGGACTAGACTAAGTTACTGGAATTAAGACTTATTCTATGCATCTGCTCTCCCACAATATGGCACTGGGAGAGGAGGAAACAGCTTCTACCCAGCTGCCTCTCACCAACTTGACAAGCTGCAGGAGCTGCTCCTGATTGGAGGAGAGCAGCATACTCGGCGTGTGGGTAGCAGAGTTGGGATTGGTGGAAGAGGACTATAAAGGAGGAGAGAGACAACATGCACCGGGAACATCTATCTGAAGGAACACCTGTGCAGCCCCCGAGAGAGCCGGCTGGCGGTGTGCCGCTCCCCCGCGGAAGTGGGGAAAATGGCTAGGGGGAACCGCCCTTCCACGGAGGTGGAAGGGATGGTAGCCAACCCGGGAAGAACCAGCAGCAAACCCGGGGAGGGCCGAGCAGACAAAAGAACAGCGCAGGGTCCTGTGTCGTTCCTCCACGAAGATGGGGAGCGACATATTACTCCATTCCTGGCAAGTTAAAGATATTTAAAAAATTGTCTACTTAGTTTGCTTAGTCAGTTTTGTGGAGTTCCCAACCAATTCAACTACCCAATTAATATTAAAGGTTATAGGATGTAAATGCCACAAATTTGCACTAGTTCCAAATCTCCCTTAGAGTGTTTAAAACAAAACTAATTGAAGTTAGAATAATAGACTATGAAGAAGCATCATCAGTGGACAAGTAGTTTTCTTATCTTGTATTGAAAACATTAAATAATTTCCAGGGTGGTTGTGCAGGGACCTTTTTCTGGCAGTACCTGTCAGGCCAAGATGACTTCACCCAATTAGAAAGAATGGTAGCCCAGATCACGTCCATCATATGGCAGCCACCTAGTGGTCCATAAATTAGTCATATACTAAGTTCAAATCTTTCAGAAATGCATGGTCTCTCATTAAATGTTAAGATACTAGTTCCAATGGGTGATTTTATGGTATTGGGTCAAAATCAAGCAAAGTTTAAGTGAAAAAGAATGGGAGAAACTCATTTTTATCAGAAGACTATTTAAATGGAACTAAAATTTTATGGAATAGATGCTTGGAACTGGCTTCTGGTGTCAGGGCAAAAATGAATTTTTAAAACACAGAGTGATTTGCTTTATTTTGGATGAAAGTCACCCATGAATATTAGCTTGCTGAAAATGCCTTAAAATCATATTTTTGCTTCTCTTCAATCTATCTAAATGTGACTGAATTCTCTAGGATCAACACTTTTGAAAGCAAAACCAAAAGCAAAAGAGTTTGGCACTCACTATGGAAAAACAGGATGAGTTGCAAAACAAACTGTTGTTGTTTTACCTAATAGCCCACTTATTCTGTATTTCCTCAAATAGGGCTCTAAGCAGGCCCTGACATTCTCCAATAAAGTCTTCTGAGTGGAGTTTGGGAATTGATGATGGCTCACTGATAAGGTATAAGGATGCTTTGAAAGAAAGTGTTCAGAAACTTTTACAGTAATTTGAAACCACAGTGTGCAATCAGTGTGTGTATTTCCTTGAATAGATAGAGAAAAGTTCTGGTATCACTGATCTTAGGAGTTGCTTGTTGCCTAAATTCTTTTTTTTTTAACTTTTATTTAGTAAATATAAATTTCCAAAGTACAGTTTATAGATTACAATGGCTCCCCCCCATAACTTTCCTCCCACTCGCAACACTCCCATCTCCCGCTCCCTCTCCCATTCCATTCATATCAAGATTCATTTTCAATTATCTTTATATACAGAAGATCAATTTAGTATATATTAAGTAAAGATTTCATCAGTTTGCACCCACACAGAACATAAAGTGTAAAATACTGTTTGAGTACTAGTTATAGCATTAAATCTCAATGTACAGCACACTAAGGACAGAGATCCTACATGAGGAGTAAGTGCACAGTGACTCCTGTTGTTGACTTAACACTTTGACACTCTTGTTTATGGCGTCAGTAATCTCCCTAGGCTCTAGTCATGAGTTGCCAAGGCTATGGAAGCCTTTTGAGTTCACTGACTTTGATCTTATTCAGACAAGGTCATAGTCAAAGTGGAAGTTCTCTCCTCCCTTCAAAGAAAGGTACCTCCTTCTTTGATGGCCCATTCTTTCGTTCTTTCTACTGGGATGTCACTCAGAGAGGTCTTTCATTTAGTTTTTTTTTTTTTTTTTGCCAGAGTGTCTTGGCTTTCCATGCCTAAAATACTCTCATGGGCTCTTCAGCCAGATCCGAATGCCTTAAGGGCTGATTCTGAGGCCAGAGTGCTGTTTAGGACATCTGCCATTCTATGAGTCTGCTGTGTATCCCGCTTCCCATGTTGGGTTGTTCTCTCCCTTTGTGATTCTATCAGTTAGTATTCGCAGACACTAGTCTTGTTTGTGTGATCCCTTTGACTCTTAGACCTTGTTGCCTAAATTCTTAAGGGGCCACACACAGCAGGAGCTCATTATTATGTGTTGAATTTTCAGGTGAGTTTGTTAACTGTGGCTAAGGAGTATACAGAACCAAGAATCTATTTGTTTTCATCAAGATGATTTAAATGGAGCTAAAACATTTTGGAATAAATTCTAGGACCTTATCTGTGGTGTCTGGGTGAAGACACACTTTTTTTTTTTTTAGATTTTTTTAAATTATTTATTTGACAGGTAGTTTACAGACAGTGAGAGAGAGACAGAAATGTCTTCCTTCCATTGGTTCACTCTCCAAATGGTTGCAACGGTCAGAGCTGTGCCAATCCAAAGCCAGGAGCCAAGAGTTTCTTCCTGGTCTCCCATGCGGGTATAGGGGCCCAAGAACTTGGGCTATCCTCCACTGCTATCCCAGGCAGAGAGCTGGGTTGGAAGAGGAGCAACTGGAACAGAATCCGGCGCCCATATGGAATGCCAGCGCTGCAGGTGGAGGATTAGCCTAGTGTGCCATGGAGCCTGCCCGAAAACACACTTTTAAAATACAGAATCACTTGCTTTCTTTTTTTTAGATGAAACTTAGATATGACTGTTTTGAGGTAGCTGAAAGTCCCCTAAAATTGTTTTTACTTCTCATCAGTATATCTCAGTGTGACTAAATTCTCTAGAATCAATGTTTTCATAAAATAAAACTAGAAAAGGAGTTTAGTATTTCATTCCTCAACTCTAGTTAGTCATTTTGTAGAATAGCAGAGTTTTGTGTAACAGCAGTTCTTTCTGTTGATTTCCCATATACAAACTTTAAATAAACACTGTTTATGGTTTTTAAATTATTTTCTTTTTTAATTTACATTTGTTCTATGTTTATGAGATTTGCTTACTGAAACTAATATTTAAAAACTGAAGCAGCTGTATGTATGCATATTTTTGCATTTTCATATTCATAGTAATTAGTATTATATTTGTATGTTGCAAAATTGTTGGTTCACATGGAAATTAAAACAAAACAAAACAAAACAAATAACCATCAAAGGTCCTTAGGCAAACTTTTTCATCTGAACATACCAGTGGGAACCTATGTGTACAATAGGCTGGATAACCAAGACAGCTATGAGCAAACCTCTCTAAATTCTCATTTCATTGCTTATATGTCCTCAATCATCATGCATTTTAGCAAACCAGAATATTTTCAATGATACCTCATCTCTGGCTGTATTTGTTCAACCAGTGCGTACGTTAAGGGTATTAATCCTTTTTTCACTTACATTTTGTTGTATTGAGAAAAATTTGAAAGTCATGAGGCACTGGTCTGGTAGGATTTGTAAAGTTTTGCACAAGATATAGATTAGGTGTTTGTTATAATGAGATTTTGTCTGAAGGAAATTAAATTATTCAGAGAATAGTTAACTTTTTATTTACATTCCATTATGTACAGAAAACTATGATATTTCTAAGTGCAGGGTTTAAGAATAGCTACCTGAGCTCCAAGATGTTACTGTTACCTGGAGAATCTGTGTTACCAACAGTGTGGCATTCCAACCTCTTGAATCACTTCTCTGGGTCATGGCAGTGCCTCCAGATGATTGTAATTTTTTTTTTTTTTTTTGACAGGCAGAGTGGACAATGAGAGAGAGAGACAGAGAGATTGGTCTTCCTTTGCCATTGGTTCACCCTCCAATGGCCGCCGCGGCTGGTGCACTGCAGCTGGCGCACCGCACTGATCTGATGGCAGGAGCCAGGTACTTATCCTGGTCTCCCGTGGGGTGCAGGGCCCAAGCACTTGGGCCATCCTCCACTGCACTCCCGGGCCACAGCAGAGAGCTGGCCTGGAAGAGGGGCAACCGGGACAGAATCCGGCGCCCCGACCGGGACTAGAACCCGGTGTGCCGGCGCCGCAAGGCGGAGGATTTGCCTATTGAGCCGCGGCACTGGCCTGTAATTTTCACTATGGATTCTGGAGGGGGTACACATTCAAAGAGCTCAAGGAATAAGAGTAGCTGAATTTCTATTTCAAAAGAGAACAGAAGAGTGCATAGGTAATGCTATGGACCAAGGTGTTTTTAAATTGGATATGCCATGACACAGCTTGTAGCATGCATTATTTCTCAAGAAGGATTTATATCTTTTGTAAACTATGAAGGAAGCAGGAGATCCTGAACAAAGCAGAATGAGTAAAAACATGGAATTTACGTGTTTATATGTTTTGCATTCTTCCAAGTCCTGTTACCTAATCTTGTTAAACATAGACTGCTTCATTTGTGAAATCAAGAAATACACTTGCATGTGAATAGAGATTGTGATGATTAAATTATTGGTTTCATAATAAATGTGCTATATTCATTCTTGTTATGTATTTGATCAGGGGTTTTCTCAGTGTAGATGAAGTACTTGTTCATGCATTCCCTCTAATGAGGCACCTGATTTGGGAGGGCTTGCAGTTGCAAGTAAAAGGAAATCCAAATTAAGATGTCTTAGCTGAATAAGAATCTATTTTACTTTTATAATACTAATCCATGAGCATATAATATCTTGCATTAATTCAAATGTTAGCAACACCAAGGAAATGGTAAAACTGTATGATCTTTATTTTCTTTTTAAAGATTTATTTATTTGAAAAGCCGAGAGTGGAGGGGGAGGGAGGGAGGAGGGGGAGGGGAGGGAGAAAGAAAGAGATCTTTTGGTTTGCTCCCTAAATGTACCCAACAGAGCCAGGTCTGGGATAGACTGAAGACATGAGCTTGGAACGCCATCCAGGTCTTCCACATGGGTGGCATGGGCTCAAGGACTTGGGTCATCCTCCGCTAATTTTCCAGGCACATTAGCAGGAAGCTAGATTAGAAGCAGAGCTGCTTGGACTTGAGCTGATGTTGCAAGCAGCTACTTAACCCACAATGCTGGCCTTTGTGACCTTTCCTTTCTACAATTTTTTAAAAATTTTTTTGACAGGCAGTGTTAGACAGTGAGAGAGAGAGAGAGAGAGAGAGAGAGAGAGAAAGGTCTTCCTTCTGTTGGTTCATCCCCCAAATGGCTGCTATGGCGGGCGCGCTGCGCTGATCCGAAGCCAGGAGCCAAGTGCTTCCTCCTGGTCTCCCATGCAGGTGCAGGGCCCAAGCACTTGGGCCATCCTCCACTGAACTCCTGGGCCACAACAGAGAGCTGGACTGGAAGAGGAGAAACCAGGATAGAATCCGGTGCCCCAACCAGGACTAGAACCTGGGGTACCAGCGCCGCAGGTGGAGGATTAGCCAAGTGAGCCGTGGCGCCGGCCCTCATTTTTAACATCTTATTAACTTTTCCAAAATGATTATCTTCTCATGGTCCCTAATTGATATTTGCATCTCCAAATTTTATGTGCAATTGCCAGACAGAAAGATGGGGGGAACAGATAAAAGGCCTTTATCTTTGGATATTTTGCCTTTTATGTAGGATGGGAGGCTTTTGAGAGAATATTCTCTTTGAATATTTCAGGTTTGCAGTGTTGGTTCTATTAAACAAAGGGCATATTTGAAGAGCAAAAGTTTTGAAAGCTAGAGACTCAGGCACCATCCTCCTTCACCCTCTCATATAGACACGTCTGCTAATAATCTGAAATATTGATCTGAAGAACTAACCCTTTCCTCCCCAGAGAGGGTATATTTACATTACATTGTAAAGAGAGATAAGATTTCTCTATCTCTCTCTCTTTATCTTCACCCCTCCCCACTACTCCTGGTTGGTGTTACATAGATTGAAAGCTGTCCAATGAGTTCCAAGTTTCAAAATGTTGGGGTTCGTTTTCTGTGATACAAACAACTGTGCATGAATGTAAACATCTGATTTTCATGGCATTGCCCTTTGAGGAGTGAGGTTTGGGAAACTGGTGCAAGGTGTTTTCTCTGCTGCATTTTGACATGAGTATTGAATAATCTATTTCCCTGACCTTCAGGTCATGTTTTTCTTTCAGAAAATACACATAAAAACAAGGAAGGATAACTTGTTAGTTTTAAAGAAGGCTAAATCTCAGGTCTTCATAGTTTCTGACTTAACAGGTGTTTCTCTACTATTTCATTAATCATAACAGAAACACATGCCTCATCTTAAACACATCAATGGCAACCAAAAATGAGAGTACACACCTCATTTAGGCCAATCTATTTATCCTCTGGTCTTATAATAGCACTTCCTCTTCTGAACCAAAATGCATCGTCTCTCATTAAGTGTTTAGATGTTAAGAATTATATTTTATTAAATGTATTTATATATGATAACCAGTGATTGGACTACAGATAGTGTATTTGCCAAATACAATGAATAACAAAATCATTAATGGTATATCTGTTTGCCAGTATTGGGCACTAGATTCCTTCACATCAAGGAACTGTATCAAACTTATATTTGAAAATGCTTAAAAGCTTAGAAAAGAGACTTACGTACAGATGCTCAGAAAAGATAAATTTAGTGAATGGATTTATGTTACTCAGTAATCCTACTTCTAAAAAATAAACTTCATATTCAATTAATTGAAATATTTATATCATGTGACAGAACTGTGGCAAAAATATATATCTCAGTCATTGCATGAGAACAAGCTTTGTTTCTTTACATAGCTAATGATTCTGGAAAATTCTCATATCAGAAAAATATGCTTAAATTATGATAATGCCACATCACATACAACTATCTTTATATTGTCTTTATAGTCAGAACAAAATAAATATGGGGGCATGTATTTATTACTGGTGACATTCTTGCCAAAATTTATTGGATTAATTTTACAGACAAGCAGTAAATATATTGCCCATGCTGTAAGTGAAGCTCATGTTGGAACACCACGCTGTGTTCTTCTATTACTTATGTCTCAATTCATGGCATACAATTTTGAAATTGAAAGTTTTAAGGAAGTATTATTAATGAAAGCATTGAAGTAATATAAGACAACTGAACTACAGGTCTTGTGCATGACTAAAGTGCTGCCTGGATGAGGAGATAAATAAAATCAACCACAACAATCAGAATGTAATGGAACAAGAAGCAAAATTAAAATAAATTAACTCATTAATAATAGGGAATATTCAGATAGCTTTATAGAAATAAAGGATTCTGAATATTTTATATTTAATAAAATGAGTTAAATGGCTCTTTAAGGCAAAGTACCCCTGGTATTGATGGTACCAACACAGATGCGACAAGACACCTGCTACCCTGGGGTACTTCTTCCTGATAGTGTTTAAAGAAATTAACCAATCATGATTTAAACTGCTTCCTTTTATGCATTTGGTTTTGGATAAGTGACCGATCTGGCATCTGCATGCCATATGAAGTCTAAGGGTTTATTATGCACTTGTCAATGAGTCCCAAGAAATTGTTCTTGGCTAATTCAGAAAATAGCTTTTCATGTTTTCAAACTGGGCTTCAGTCAGCTTTTCTATCTGTAAACTCAAATGCGAAGATGTTTTCCTCCATTTGATGGGACCTTTTGAACTGTCCTGTATTTCCCATGAAGAGGCAAACTTCAAACTCACTGACTTAATGCCTGAAACATTTAAATGGCTCAATATATGATGAAACTGCGAATATGTTTCAATCACTTCTACATTTACTATTGGAAGAAAAGCAACTGACATTTATTGAATGACTTTTATTAAACATGGATTTTTTTAAAGCTTCATGTATACATATATATGATATGTAAGAAGTTTATAAAATGATATTATGGGGTCCATATAGATAGTAAAATGGTTAAAATAGGAAATTGACCTATCTTTCATGCCTCATAGCTACATTTTGTGTATGTGTGTGACAAGAATAGCTGACATTGTCTTCTAAAAACACTTTACAGGCAGTACTTTATTAAATGCCTACAAGACTATTTAAGATAGATATTTTCATTATCATTTGAATAGTGAAGACAATTGAGATTTAGAAATATAATTTGATTTGAATAAAATTTTACACATATGAGATTGTGGCTATTGAGTTACTCTCTATCTCAACATTTTTTGACACAAAATAATGACCACCTTAACACCAAAATACTTCCAATTAGAGAACGTTATTTAATATGCAAGAGTTCAAAAGAAATGGAAGTAAAAGGTAAACAAAACACAGTTAGAAGGAAGCGATAGGTTCCTCATCACAGTAGGGCAACTAAAGATAACAATAATGTATTATGTGCTGTGTAAAGGACTGGAGGAGAGGAGCTGATGGCCTACTAACATGGAGGAAGGGTGAGGACCTGGGGACACTGCCTGACTTCATAATTTATACTGTGTATGTCTGTTGAAATATTCCAAGGTGCTCCATGAAGAAGAGCAAGTCATACATGTTAATCAAAATGTTTATAAAATACTGGTGGTTATTTGGCCTGAAAGTGAAGATGCCTGCATCCCACATCTCTATGCCTAGGATTGGCGTTTTGACCCTGCTTCCAGATCTAGCTTTCTGCTAATGTGCATCTTGGATGACAGCATGATGGAGACTAAAATTGAGTTCTGGGCTCTTGGCTTCAATCTACCCCAATATTGGTCACTGTGGGCATTTAGATAGTGAACCAGTGGATGTGGAGGTCTCCCCACTAATTTTTAAAATAAGAAAAACTTAAAAAATAATAACATAATGTTGAAATCCATGCATATGAGGAGTCTTCAAAGAGCTAGAGGAAAATGCATATTATGAAACAAATTTTGCTTATGTTTCAAAATTATTGCTGCAAAATAAAGTTTTCATTATGTTTTCTGTGAATTTTTAAAAAATCAATATTACAACTGAGTCTAGGAATACTAAAGTAACAAGAATACTAAAGTAACCAAAATCTTCCTAATTTATAGAGAGAACATTATCAAATGTTCTCATCAACCACCACTCCATAGAAAATGAAATGGGAAGAAGAGTATAGAGGGAAGAATAAATTTTTATCTAAATTTCTTCAAAGTATGGGCAACTGCATGTTTGAGTAATTTAACATCAACTTAATTCTTGAATGTAGAAGGTGTAACTTACAAATTTTTGGTAATGATGTGCCATTATATAGAGAGACCTCACTGTCCATTTGCTGGCTCAAACACATTCAAATCCATTTACCTATAGCCACTTGGTCATTCTGTGGCAGGTGCCCTTGTCAGGCACAGGCATTTGTGTGGATTGTCTTCACTCTGTGCCTGGCAGCTTCTAATGATGCAAAGATGTCTTTTCTTCCATGTCAGTTTAATTGTGGCTTCTGCGCTGAGGCCGTCATTTGTGGAGATGCTTTTTGACATAAACCCTGTACCCAGCAGAAGACAGAAAAAGAACACATAATGACTTCACACTTCTGATCACTGCTGGCCTGGTATATATTAGAACTGGTGACCTGGAGTTAAAAGGTTTGGTCTGTCCTCACTGATTATCCCCCAGAGCCATCCACTATTCTGGAGACCCATGATTACCAGCCTTCCTTCACTCGCCAGGGGTCTGGAACCAAAGGAAGGTTAAACAGTTTGTTTTCAACGATGCCCTGAAAGCAGAATATCACTCTATAAAACATGTCATCCGTGAAGGGCAATCACAGTTCCACTCATTGGAAAAAACAGAACATTGGTATTTCAGCCTATAAAGGATGCTTGTTGTATTCTCCTCTGGGGTTGGAGACCCCACCACATGACTGCATAGCATTTCGACACTAGTGTGTCTGGCTGCTAACTCACTGGACAGTCAACATTGCATGAAGGTGGGGAAAATGTCAACTTCAATCTTCCCAAAACTGCCTCAGAAGAGAATTAAGAAGGAAGCAATTTTTATCATAATGAGGCTGGAAGTGGTATCGGCTACAAGAAGAAATGATGAAGTGTTTAAATGAACTCAGTCTGCCATATTCTAGGCACTGTTTTGTTTCTATTACCAAAATATTTCTTTTAATTTTTATAGGAAATTTGTGAGATTTACTTGCCTTTCCAAGCCCCGCCCCCTTTGTAATGGATTAAGTAGTCTTTTTTTTTTTTTTTTTTTTTTGGACAGGTAGAGTTATAGACAGCGAGAGAGAGAGACAGAGAGAAAGGTCTTTCTTCCGTTGGTTCACTCCACAAATGGCCGCTATGGCCGGCGCTGCTCCTATCCGAAGCCAGGAATCAGGTGCTTCTTCCTGGTCTCCCATGCAGGTGCAGGGGCCCAAGGACTTGGGCCATCTTCTACTGCTTTCCCAGGCCACAGCAGCGAGCTGGATTGGAATAGGAGCAGCCAGGACTAGAACCGGCACCCATATGGGATGCCGGTGCTACAGGCGTAGGATTAACCAAGTGAGCCACAGCGCTGGCCCAATTAAGTAATCTTTTTTTTTTTTTTAATTTTTGACAGGCAGAGTGGACAGTGAGAGAGAGAGACAGAGAGAAAGGTCTTCCTTTTGCCGTTGGTTCACCCTCCAATGGCCGCCGCAGCCGGCGCGCCGCGGCCAGTGCATCACGCTGATCCGAAGCCAGGAACCAGGTGCTTTTCCTGGTCTCCCATGCGGGTGCAGGGCCCAAGGACTTGGGCCATCCTCCACTGCACTCCCGGGCCATAGCAGAGAGCTGGCCTGGAAGAGGGGCAACCGGGACAGAATCCGGTGCCCTGACCGGGACTAGAATCCATTGTGCCGGCGCCGCAAGGCGGAGGATTAGCCTGTTGAGCCACGGTGCCGGCCTGATTAAGTAATCTTACAAAGTGAAGTGACAGCTTCCACAGAATGTGGCTGAGCTGTGTTTTAAACACTAAGACTTTTTTTGGCATAAAAGTTTTTTCATGGTCTTTCTTGCATTGAGGCTATTTATCCTGTTTTGTGTATTAAAGGCCCTCCAGGATGCCAAAATAATGAAGGAGATACGTGACTTCATATAACGCTTTACCCAGCTCTGTGTCTTCCTCAGGTAACAGAAGAATCACCACAGTCACATCGCTTTCTTCATAACTGGGGTGTGGCTTTGACACGGAGAGTCTTGCACTGCTTACACCAGGATCTTCTGAGGAGAAAATAAAACAAATTTTCAGCTCACACCAGACCTCTGAATGAGACTCCTGGAAATTGGGCTTTGATTCTGCATGTTAACAAGGTTCCATGTAACACTTAATGAATACAAATTCAACATGAGACTGTGGTTGAGTGGATGAGACTCTCTTTGTTTGCAGAACAAATATCACTAACGCCAGTAAAAATGCTGAAACTCAGGGAACACACTCATACAGTTGATACAGCATCTCAGAAGGCAGGTGAGCAGCTGAAGGGAGTTTAATTAAAAGATCATAAGATGTCTAGAAAACACACATACACATAACTATTTTTAAAGCTTATTTATTTGAAGGAAGAGTCTCTCTCTCTCTCTCTCACACTCTCTCTCTCACACACACACACACACATGCACACACACATATACACACACACACAGGTGGAGGTGGGGTTCATTCCCCAAATGCCTTATGACAGCTGACACCTAGCTAAGGCTGAAGCCAGGAGTGTGGAATTCCGATCCTGGTCTCCTATGTGGGTGGTGGAAACTCAAGTGCTTGAGCCATCATCTGCTGCCTCTCAGGAGCTGGATCAGAAGCAGAGGCCAAGACTTGATTCCAGGAACTCAAGATGCAGGCATTCCAAGAGTCAGCTTAAACTGCTGGGCTACAGTGGCTGTCATTTTTAAAAAAATATGTCCACTCCTATTATGTGTTGAACAATAAATAATTTTGGGAGCTACAGTAGATGCACCACAAAATAAATGGTATATTCAAAGTATACCACTCGTGCATAAAACTAGGGAAGGGAAAAGAAATGCATCACAGGGTAAGAACAATGACTGGCAGAGGAAGCAAATAAAATCCAAGTCTTATGTTCTGCATTGGTATTGTATGGGGGGCACTGCTTGGATCCTGCTGCCCACAAGAGACCTACTCCCATCCATTCTCTGACATAGGTGATAAATTCTCCTTCTCAGAAAACACATGAACATCCTGTGGGACTTTTTTTCCCCAGAAGTTCTGTAAGAAGTGCATGACTTGTTCTATGAAAGGAGAGGAATTTAAGCATGAGGAATAAAAATGGGCTCTGGTTTCATAACCCGCTATTCACAGGAAACTAAATGATCTGAACAAAGAATCATAGTTTTTAATTCCTTTATAATAAAGCATGACAAGAATATGTATTCTGTGCAATGTATAAGCAATGGTTACCAACAACTACATCTATATAATTCATATACTTTATATAATGTTACATGCATTTATATAATTTACCTAAATGCAGTTCTAGCTGAGTTCATGCAGCTAGAAATATTTGTGCAATTATTTGCTTAAGAATATTTTCTAATCAACTTAGGTATTTTCAACATTTGTGATTCACATCAACTAAGCTGTTGGATTAAATTTTTATTTCCCTATCATAATGCTCTTTACTACACTGTGATATGGCAAAATATTATAAAATATTTAAGTATTTAAATAAAAATTACTAGATAGATTTAGAACACAGTAGGTTCTTTTGAGACTTGTTTGTTTCCTTTATTTCTGATGATTTAGTGTTGCCAAAGAAAATTAAATTTATGAAAATGTGAAGCATCATTTTCTTAACTGAATTATAAAGTTTATTGGGTTTGACAGACATTTCCAAAGTGAGTGTGCATTGGATAGATTTTAACTGGTGCTAATATGGATTATTTGTGCTTCATTATAAAATGTGTTTGGGAAAGAAATTTTCAGGTTGAAGAACATGTGGATAAAATTAAGCAACTCAAGATGTATCTTGAGTATTGCTATAGAGAGAGGCAGAACGGAAATGCAGGTGAAGGATCCTCTCTAATCTATGTTATAAGATCATAGTTATAAAGATTTTGTTGCTTTAAAAAAGTTAAGGTAAATAAATTTCATGTATTTCATACATACAGATTCAGGAACATACTGATACTTCCCACCTTACCCTCCCTCCCATCCATGCTTCCACCCTTTTCCTCCTCTCTCACCTATTCCCAATCTTAATTTTTACGAAGATTTACTTTCAATTTACTTTATACTCATAAGATTAACCCTACATATTTCAACAAATAGAAGAAAAAAATCACTGTTTCTCAATAGTAGAAATCAGGGCTTTATATAATCATCAAATCTCAAACTATCAATTTCACTTTTATACATTGCATTCTTTGATACTCTATTAGTTACCACAGATAGAGAAAAACATGGTATTTGTGTTTTGGGGACTGGCTTATTTCACTAAGTATAATGGTTTCCAGTTCCAAAAGACAGGATTTCATTTTTTATAGCTGAGTAATATTCCATAGTGTATAAATACCATAATTTCTTTATCTAGTCACCAGTTGATGAACATATGGATTGCCTCCATATCTTACTTATTGTGAATTGAGATGCAATAAACATGGGGATATAGATAACTCTTTCATATGCTGATTTCATTCCATTTGTATAAATTCCTAAGAGTAGGATTGCTGGGTCATATGGTATATGAGATATCTTTCTGAGATATCTCTATATGGTCTTTCACAATGACTACACCAGTTTACATTTTCAAAAACAGTGGATTAGGGTACCTTTTGCCCCATATCTTCCCCATCATTTATTGTTGGTTTCAGTATGAGAGCCATTCTAACTGGAGGGAGGTGAAGCTTCATTGTCATTTTGATTTTCCCTAGTAGCTAGTGATCCTGAGTGTTTCTCTTGTGTCTATCGGCCATTTATTTTCTCTCTTTTGAAAATTCCTTTTCAAGTCATTTGCCCATTTCTTAACTGGATTGTTTGTTTCGTTGTTCAGTTTCTTGAGCTTTTTGTAGACTCTGGATATTAACCCTTTATCAGTTGAACAGTTTGCAAACATCTTCTCCCATTCTGTCGGTTGCCTCTTAACTTGGCCGAGTGTATCCTTTACATTGCAGAGGCTTCTCAACTTTATGTAACCACATTTCTCTATTTTTGCTTTGGTTTCCTGTACTTAAGGTTTTTTCCCCCAAGAATTCTATTGCCTATGCCAATGTCTTGCAGAGTTTCCCTAATGTTCTCTAATAATTCTAGCAATTTGATGGTATCAGGTAATAGATTTATATCCTTGATTCATTTTGAGTTGATTTTTGTATAATGCATAACGTAGATGACTTGTGTCATACTTTTTCATGCAGAGATCAGTTTTCCCAGCACCATTTGTTGAATAGACTAACCCTTTCCAGGGATTGATTTTATGTCTTTGTCCAAGATTAGTTGGTTGTAGATGCATGAATTGATTTCTGGAGTTTCTATTCTGTTCCACTGGTCTACATATCTAATTTTGTGCCCATGTCAGGTTGTTTTGAATATAATTGCCCTGTAGTATGTCTTGTAATCTGGTATTGTGATTCCTACAGTTTTGCTTTTATTGCTTAAGACTGCTTTAACTATTTGGGGTTTCTTTGTATTTCCATATGAATTTTAGCATCATTTTTTCTAGATCTGAGAGGAATGTCTGTGGTATTTTGATAGGGATTGATTTGAATACTATTTTGGATAGTATGGACAGTTTGATGATACTAATTCTTCCAATCCATGAACAAGGAAGGTTTTTCCATTTTTGTGTGTTTTTTATTTCCTAATAGTTTGTAAATTTTATCATAAAGATTTTTTACCTCCGTAGTTAAATTTATTCAAAGGTATTTAATTTTTTATAGCTGTTGTGAATGAGTCTGATCTTACAAGTTCTTTCTCAGCCATGGCATTGTTTGTGAATATAAATAACATTACTGATTTTGTGAGTTGATTTTATAACCTAAAACTTTGCCAGACTTTCCAATAGTCTCTTAGTGGAGTCTTTTGGTTCCTGTATATATAGAATCATGTTATCTAAAAATAGGGATAATTTGAATTCCTCCTTTCCAATTGCTATTCTTTTGATTTCTTTTACTTGCCTAATGTCTCTGCTAAAACATCCAGGACTATATTGAATAGCAATTGTGAGAGTGGGCATCCTTTTCAGGTTCTGGATCCTGTGAAATGCTTCCAACTTTTCTTCTTTCAATAAGACGCTGGCTATGTTTGTCATAAGTTGCAGTGATTGTGATGAAGAATGCTCTTTTTTCTTTTCTTTCTTTTTTAAAGATTTATTTATTTGAAAGTGAGAGTTACACAGAGAGAGGAGAGGCAGAGAGAGAGAGAGAGAGAGAGGTCTTTTATCCACTGGTTCACTTCCCAGTTGGTCGCAACGGCTGGAGCTGAGCCAATCCAAAGCCAGGAGCCAGGAGCATCCTCCCGGTCTCCCATGTGGGTTCAAGGGCCCAAGGACTTGGGCCATCCTCTACTGCTATCCCAGGCCATAGCAGAGAGCTGGATCAGAAGAGGAGCAGCCGGGACTATAACCAGTGCCCATATGGGATGCTGGTACTTCAGCTAGGGCGTTAACCAGCTGCAGCACAGCACCGGCCCTGAATAATGTTCTTTCTATACCTAATTTGCTTAAGGTTTTATCATGAGTGAATGTTGTATTTTTTGAATTATTTCTCTGTATCTATTAAGATAATCACATGTTTTTATTCTCCAGTTTGTTAATTTTATGTATCATATTTATTGATTTTCATATGTTGAACCATCCCTGCATACTAGGGGTAAATCCCTATAGTTCTGGGTGAATGATCTGTCTAATGTGTTGTTGGATTTGATTAGCTCTTTTTTTATTTGAGGATTTTTGCATCTAGGTTCATCATGGATATTGGACTATAGTTCTCTTTCTTTGTTGTGTCTTTTTCTGGTTTGGGAATTAAGGTGATACTTGCCTCATAGAAGGAGTTTGTGAGGATTCCCTCTCTTTCCATTGTTTTGAATAGCTTGAAAGGAATTGGAATTAGTTCTTTGAAAGTCTGGTAGAATTCAGCAGGGAAGCCATCCAGTCCTGGGCTTTTCTACTTGTTGGGAGGGACTTTACTGTTGATTCAATGTCCATCTTGGTTAATGGTCTGTTTAGGTTTTTATGTCTTCATGATTCAATTTTAGTATATTTTATGAATCCATGAGTCTATCCATTTCTTTAAGATTTTCCATATAGATATTTGTAGTAATTCCTGATGATCCTTTTTTATTTCTGTGGTATGTGATGTTAAATCTCCTTTTTAATCTATGATTTTATTAATTTGGGTCTTCTCCCTCTTTTTTTTTTGACTAATTGGGCCAATGGTGTATCAATTTTGTTTATTTTTTCAGAAAATGAGTTTTCATTTTATGGATCTCTTGTATGTTTTGTTTCAATTTTGTTTGTTCTCTAAATTCAATTATTTCTTTCCTTTTACTAATTTTGGGTTTGTTTTTGTTGTTTTTCTAGATCCTTAAGATGTGCTCATAGGTCATTTATTTGATGCCTTTCTAATTTCTTGATGTAAGCACCAACTGTTATAAATTTCCTTCAACCACTGCTTTTACTGGATCCTGTAAGTTTTGATATGTTGTACTGTCATTTTCATAAATTTCCAGAATTTTTTTTTATTTCCTTTATGACCCAATTTTCATTCATTTGGTCAGTCTCCAAGTGTTTGCATATTTTCTATACATTCTTGAATTGTTAATCTACAGCTTCATTCCACTGTGGTCAAAAAAGATGTGTAATATGGTTCCAGTTTTTTTAATTTGTTGAGACTTGCTTTATGGCCTAGCATATGGTCTATCCTAAAGAAAGTTCCATGCACTGATGAAAAGAATGTGTGTTCTGCAACTGTGGCATGAAAAGTTCTGTGGATACCAGTTAGGTCCATTTGGTCCATAGTGTCAATTAGCTCTGTTGTTTCTTTGTTGCTTTTCTATCTGGTTGATCTGTCCATTGCTGAATTTGGGGTGTTGAAGTCCCCCATTATTATTGTATTGGAATCTAGGTCTCTCTTTGAATCCATTAGCATATCTTTTTTTTTTTTTGACAGACAGAATTAGACAGTGAGAGAGAGAGAGAGAGAGAGAGAGACAGAGAGAAAGGTCTTCCTTCCGTTGGTTCACTCCCCAAATGGCCATTATGGCCAGTGCCCTGCAGCCAGTGCGCTGTGCCAATATGAAGCCAGGAACCAAGTGCTTCCTCCTGGTCTCCCATGCGGGTGCAGAGCCTAAGCACCTGAGCCATCCCATCCTCTACTGCCTTCCCGGGCCACAGCAGAGAGCTGGACTGGAAAAGGAGCAGCTGGAACAGAATCCGGTGCCCCAACCGGGACTAGAACCTGGGGTGCCGGCACCGCAGGTAGAGGACTAGCCAAGTGAGGCATGGCGTCAGCCCATTAGCATATCTTTTAAATAGCCAGGCACCATATCATTGGTTGCATAAACATTTATTATAGTCACATGTTCCTGTTGAAATGGTAAGCTAACATTACTTAGTGTCCTTCTTAGTTTCTTTTAACAGATTTTTTGAAGATTTATTTATTTATTTGAAAGTCAGAGTTACACAGAGAGAGAAAGAGAGGCATAGAGAGTTCTTCCATCTGCTGGTTCACTCTCCAATTGGTCACAATGGCCAGAGCTGCGCGTATCCAAAGCCAGGTGCCAGGAGCTTCCTCCGGGTCTCTCACATGGGTGCAGAGGCCCAAGGAGTTGGACCATCTTCTACTGCTTCCTCAGGTCATAGCAGGGAGCTGGACCAGAACTCGAACTAACCACATGCAGTGCTGACATCCCATATGGGCATCAGTTTCAGTCCCATATGCTACACTTGATAATCCATCTCCCTGCTATGGTCTGAGAAAGCAGAAGATGGCCCGAGTCCTTGGGCCTCTGCACCCACGTGGGAGACTCAGAAGAAGCTCCTGGTTCATGGTTTTGGATTGGCCCAGCTCTGGCCATTGTGGCCATTTGGGGAGTGAACCAGTGGATGAAAGATCCAGAGATTTGGATTGGAAGTGGAGCAGCTGGGACTCAAACTGGTAGCCATATGGGATGCTGACACTTCAGGCAGTGGCTTTACCTATTATGCCACAGTGCCAGCCCCCAGTCTGTATCTTTCAATTAGAGAATTTAGGGCATTGCATTCAAGTTTACTATTTATAAGTAATGACTTGGCCCTGCTATTTTCCTGTAAATATTGTGGTTATTTGATTTAGATGTTCTTTGTACTTTTACTATGAGATTTTTTTCCTTCATGTTCTTTCATAACAATCACTATCTTTTTTTTTATTTATTTATTTATTTATTTATTTTTCTTTTCTTTTCTTTTCAACTTTTATTTAATAAGTATAAATTTCCAAAGTACACCTCTTAAATTATAGCAGCTTTTCCCCCCATAACCTCCCTCCCACCTGCAACCATCCCATCTACCACTCCCTCTCCCATCCCATTCTTCATCATGATTCATTTTCAATTATTTATTTATTTATTTATTGACAGGCAGAGTGGAAAGTGAGAGGGAGAGTCAGAGAGAAAGGTCTTCCTTTTCCATTGGTTCACCCTCCAATGGCCGCTGTGGCCGGCGTGCTGCGGCCGGCGCACCGTGCTGGTCAGAAGCCAAGAGCCAGGTGCTTTTCCTGGTCTTCCATATGGGTGCAGGGCCCAAGGACCTGAGCCATCCTCCACTGCACTCCTGGGCCACAGCAGAGAGCTGGACAGGAAGAGGAGCAACTGGGACAGAATCCAGCGCCCTGACTGGGACTAAGACCCGGTGTGCCGGTGCCGCAGGCGGAGGATTAGCTTATTGAGCCATGGCGCTGGCCTTTCAATTATCTTCAAATACAGAAGATCAACTTAGTATATACTGGGTAAAGATTTCAACAGACTGTACCCACAAAGACACACAAAGTATAAAGTACTGTTTGAGTAATAGTTTTACCATTAATTCGCATAGTACAACACATTAAGGGCAGAGGTCCTACATGGGGAGCAGGTGCACAGTGACTCCCGTTGTTGATTTAACAATTGAAACTCTTATTAATGACATCAGTAATCACCCGAGACTCATCCTGAGCTGCCAAGGCTATGGAAGCCTCTTGAGTTCATCAACTCCGACCTTATTTAGACAAGGCCATATTCAAAGTGGACTATTTTTCTATGTTTCTTTGTGTAGCACATCTTTAAGCATCTTTTTAAAGGCTGGACTAATGGTGACAAACTCTCAATTTCTGTTTGTTATGGAAGATCTTTATTTCCCTTTCATTCATAACTGGGAGCTTTGGAGGGTACAGTTTTCTGAATTGATAGCTATTTTTTTCTGTAAGACTTGGACTATGTCTCTCCATTCTCTCCTAGTCTGTGGGGTTTCTGATGAGAAATCAGCTGTGACTCTAATTGGAGATCCTCTGAAAGTAATCTAGTAGTCCCTCATGCACATTTTAGTATCTTTTATTTATGTTTTACTGTTGGAAGTTTGACTACAATATTTTGTGGCAAAGATTTTTCTGATCATGTTTACAAGAGTTATATGTGCCTTGTGTACTTGGACACAGTTTTCCTTTTTCAAGTTAAGGAAGTTTTCTCCAATTATTTCACTGAAAAGCCTTCTAATCCAGTATCTTTCCACAACTTCAGGAACAAGACCCATATGTTGGGTTGTTTGATTGTATCTCATCAATTTCAAACATTGTTTTTAATTTTTAATTTCTTTTTTTTTAGCCTGAGATATTTCCCAAAGCTTTTCTTCTGTCTCAAATATTCTTTATTCTGCCTCACTAAGTCTGTGATTGTGACTTTCCACTGTATTTTTTTTTGACATATTGAATTCTCCATTTCTACTATTGCAGTTCTTTTCAAAATCTCAATCTCGTGGCAAAATTTTCCTCCATGTCATCTATGGAATTCTTTGAAGCCATGAATTTGCTCCTCATTGCTTCTAAGTAATCCTCTGATCATTCTTTTGAGATCCTTTTCAGGCATTTCATCCATCTCCTCGTCTTCATATTCTAATATTAAAGTATTGTTGTGTTCCTTTGGTGAGTCATGTTGTCTCCTTATTCTTGTTTCTTGAATTACTGTTTTCTTTTTAGGTATTTGTGGAAATACTTGTTGGATTTTTTTTTCCTCTGATGGATTTTATCTTTGAACTATGCCTCTGCTTTAGTGGTTTCGTCTCTTTCTCTGAATACCCAGAGATGTGTTCTGGGTATGACCAGGGAGCTCTGGTCTGTGCTCCGGGTGTGTGTGTGTGTGTGTGTGTGTGTGAGTGTCCAGGGTGACACCCTGGTTGATTGCTGTAGATCTTTACTATTTTTAGTAGGGTGGAGTGTATTATCACCTCTGTTTGTGTAATCACACCCTCACCTCCTTGCTTCCAAGGTGATCCTTGGTTAGCCCACATTGGGGGCAACACTCACCATTCTGCCACATGCACCACACAAAGGATCTGTGCAGCCCTTAGTGTGAGTCTGGATTCTGCTGCAGTGACCTACTCCAGGCAGTCAGGGAGTTCTGAACCTCTGTGCCAGACACAGTGATTGCACAGAGACCCAGCTATGCCCTTTGCCCTTTCATGCAGTCAGCTAGTTCTCACATTCATAGTGCACAAGGCTCCCACAGTCACAGAATACAGAGGAACTGCTCCACCCTGCTAGCTTGTCCCATCCATGAAGAGAATGCAGACATCACAGAGCCAGCTGCCTGTGGGTGCTGTGCCTTGGCACTTTGAGCCCTGGATTTGGAGCCCATGATATGTTGAAAAGATGGGGACATCTCACAGTCCTAATTGTGTGCTCAGCCCCCTGTCAACCCTTCAAGCCAGACTCAAAATTAGCTGGGACCATGGATTTTTTTTCTGCCGCAGTCTGCTCTCACCTTGCTGTCTACAACTGGTGTCTCATCCAGTTCCTGGATGTGGTGCTCATGTTTGATTTCTCTGCTCATTGCTGAGCATGCCTTTCATGCTGCTCCATGGCATCTATCTTCCTTCTGTGGAATTTCCTCTGTAAGCTTCTCGCTAACCCTCCCCTTGGAATGACCTTCCACTGCTTTGTGTATGCTATTTTCCTCTCATCTAAAACAGTACATCCTATCCCTATTCAGCCACCTTGGAATCTTGAATATTATTTTAATGAGATAATATATGTGTTGTGCATTTCTGCTGTGGAAGTTTTGCCATGTAGTCAACAAAACCATTATTTTTCATCCTTTATGGCATCTTTACTTTAGTTAGGCTGTGCTAAATTGTGCTGGGATAACAGATAACTTCCAAATTTCTGACCTAAAAGAACCACATTTGATTTCTCATTCACTCCATGTGTCCATCATGGGGTCACCCAGCAGCTCTGCCCATATCACCCGCACTCACACTTGTGGACCAGGGTGTAACATCTATACTTCAGATGATACAATACAGGCAGTCTGTGGACTGGACTCATGCATTGCGGAGAACATGCCTGATCCAAAAGCTATGTAAATTTTTTTTCTCTTCCAAGCTATTGGCCAGAATTTGTTGTGTATCTCTGTCCAACAGCAAACAGCCCAGAAATAGAAATGTGTCCATGGGCCTGGAAGGTGGAGATGCAATGCTTTGCAACACTAGTAGCTATTAGTCTCTAGCACATTGTTACTAGTTTCTAGGAACCCAGGGCTATCGAATCATAATGAAACCAATAGGAGAGGGAAATATGCTCTGATTTAACTTTATTATTCAACCAAAGTTCCAGAATGCAAACTTCAAAATTCTTTTCCCATGCTGAAACCTTTGAAGATAACTATCGGAAAATAAATATATCAGGGTGGAGGGGAAGGTCAAACGTGTAAAGTTGAGTGGACTAACTTGGGAAACATTGAATCATGATTCAAACATTGAGAAACTCTGTAGAGATAATTGCACACTGATAGCCTCATGCACGGTAATGGTAACGTAGTTATGTGTCATCTTTTTCACAAGAGAGAAAACTACATAGTTTGGTTTTGATGCCCAAAAACTTATTAAAGAATTTTACATAGGATATATGACTAAATAAAAACCATAGGATTTAAGAGGTTGTTGAAGTTATTTATTCACAAAGAGTGTTGTATACTTTATATAACAAATGCCATCTTAATAAGTATAAATGTAGAAACTATATACAACAGGTGATATTGATATGGCATCATAAAATAATTTTTTCATGGAACTTGTCTGATTAGTACTAACATTACTGCATTTTCTTTGTCTTCAAAGTTTTATTTATCCATTTTAAGTTACAAACACACTCACTTTTAACACAACAGTGTATCTATATCTTTAATATTTATCACTTTGTTTATCTGTGTATATAGTAAGAGAGGGAGAGAGGATAGAGGGGAGAAAGACAGGCTGAGAAATATAGATTGAAATATTAATGTGGTAGATATAATGATTTGTAATTCTTCACCAGTATACATTTGACCTTGCCCAAGTCATCTTTAATATTAGTTTTGTCTTCTACAAAATGGATAAAATTGTGAGACCCAAGCAAGATATGGTGTCTATACCTATATTTAATACTAAAGTTATATAAAAGTTAACTTGTAACAACCGTGTAATGTTTTAGGAATTAATGGAAAAGCTCCAGCTGGGTGACTGGAAAGAGTGGATTAGCTGTATTGGCCTTTGACACATACAGAAATGTCAAGTAGGAGTAGGAGATGTCAGAATTTATAGCCCTTCGACAAAACAATGTATTTGCTGAATATGCAAGGAGACAAGGCACCTTGGCATTCCTCCTATATTTTCCAGCTTGTTTGAACTTATTTTCTGGAAGATTATTCAGGTGTTGGTTTATTAACCAATAGTTTTTGATTTTCTTCTTTAGCTTTTATTATAGGTAGATAAATTTACTAAATTGATCTTTTAAAAAATCACAACTTTCTGCTGTGAAAGTAGACAACTGAAACAGGTACTATTGGTTGTTCATCTTGTCAGTTTGATATAAAAATTGGATATTTAGAATTATGTTCTTAATTTTGTATGTAAATTCTAAATTATCATGAAATCCTAAATAACCTGTATCTATTTGGCATATAAGCTATCCAAGAGCCTGATTACAAATTATCATTAAATAAATAAGACATTACTTTCTAAGGTTGCATTTGATAGGAGCCTTGACAGAATATGAAGAAAATTTCAAAATGGAGGGCATATTAATGTTGATGGAGTTTGGAAAATTTGGGAAATTGCTTATGTTCCATTCTGGCTGGGAGCATGATACAAAAAAATTGAGACGTTTCTGTACTGCAAAAGAAACAGTCAGGAAAGTGAAGAGGCAACCCACAGAATGGGAAAAAAAATTTGCAAACTATGCAATAGATAAAGGGTTAATAACCAGAATCTACAAAGAGATCAAGAAACTCCACAATATCAAAAAAAAACAAACAAACAAACAAACAAACAAAAAAAACCTGCTTAAGAGATGGGCCAAGGACCTCATTTTTCTTTTTTTTTTTTATCTTTTATTTAATGAATATAAATTTCCAAAGTACCACTCATGGGTTACAATGGCTTCGCCCCCCCATACCGTCCCTCCCACCCACAACCCTCCCCTTTCCCACTCCCTCTCCCCTTCCATTCACATCAAGATTCATTTTCGATTATCTTAATATACAGAAGATCAGCTTAGTATGCCTTAAGTAAGGATTTCAACAGGTTGCTCCCACACAGAAACATAAAGTAAAAAATAATAGATGATTTTTTTTTAAATGATGATGAAATCAGATCAGACCTATTGTCATGTTTAATCCCAGTGAGAGTCAAGTTGGGAATTGATAATTTCTTTTTTTTTTTTTTTTTTTACAGAAGATCAGTTTAGTGTACATTAAGTAAAGATTTCAATCGTTTGCACCCCCATAGAAACACAAAGTGAAATATACTGTTTGAGTACTCGTTATAGCATTAAGCCTCAATGTACAGCACATTAAGGACAGAGATCCTACATGAGCAGTAAGCGCACAGTGACTCCTGTTGTTGACTTTACAAATTGACACTCCTGTTTATGGCATCAGTAATCTCCCTATGCACCAGTCATGAGTTTCCAAGGCTATGGAAGCCCTCTGAGTTCTCCGATTCTTATCTTGTTTAGACACGGTCATAGTCAAAGTGGAGGTTCTCTCTTCCCTTCAGAGAAAGGCACCTCCCTCTTTGAAGACCTGTTCTTTCCACTGGGATCTCACTCACAGAGATCTTTTTGCCAGAGTGTCCTGGCTTTCCATGCCTGAAATACTCTCATGGGCTTTTCAGCCAGATCTGAGTGCCTTTAGGGCTGATTCTGAGGCCAGAGTGCTATTTAGGACATCCGCCATTCTATGAGTCTCCTGAGTATCTCACTTCCCATGTTGGATCACTCTCCCCTTTATTTATTCTATCGGTTAGTGTTAGCAGGTACTAGACTTGTTTATGTGCTCCCTTTGACTCTTAGTCCTTTCATTATGATCATTTGTGAACTGAAATTGATCACTTGGAATAGTGAGATGGCATTGGCACATGCCACCTTGATGGGATTGAACTGGAATCCCCTGGTATGTTTCCAACTCTACCAATTGGGGCAAGTCAGCCCGAGCATGCCCCAAATTATACATCTCTTCCCTCTCTTATTCCCACTCTTATGTTTAACAGGGATCACATTTCAGTTAATTTTCAACAATTAAGAATAACTGTGTGATAATTACAGAATTAAACCAGTCATATTAAGTAGAACAGACAAAAAAAACTACTAAGAGGGATAATGTATTAAGTTGTCCATTAGCAGTCAGGGCTATGCTGATCAAGTCACCATTTCTTATAGTGTCCATTTCACTTCAGGAGGTTTCCTTTTTCCAAGGACCTCATTTTTCAAAAGAGGAAATCCAAATGGCCAACAGACACATAAAAAAAAATGTTCAAGATCACTAGCAATCAGGGAAATGCAAATCAAAACCACAATGAAGTTTCACCTCACCCAGGTTAGAATAGCTCACATTCAGAAATCTACCAACAACAGATGCTGGCGAGGATGTGGGGGAAAAGGGACACTAACCCACTGTTGGTGGGAATGCAAACTGGTAAAGCCACTGTGGAAATCAGTCTGGAGATTCCTCAGAAACCTGAATATAACCCTACCATTCAACCCAGCCATTCCACTCATTGGAATTTACCCAAAGGAAATGAAATTGGCAAACAAAAAAGCTGTCTGCACCTTTATGTTTATTGTAGCTCAATTCACAATAGCTAAGACCTAGAATCAACCTAAATGCCCATCAACAGTAGACTGGAGAAAGAAATTATGGGATATGTACTCTATACACATATAGCAGTAAAATACTATACAACAGTAAAAAAAAAAAAAAGACAATGAAATCTGGTCATTTGCAACAAAATGGAGGAATCTGGAAAACGTCATGCTGAGTGAAATAAGCCAGTCCCAAAGGGACAAATATCATATGTTCTCTCTGATCGGTGACAACTAACCAAGTACAAAAAAGGAAACCTGTTCAAGTGAAATGGACACCATGAGAAACAGTGACTTGATCAGCACTTGTCCTGACTGTTGATGAACAACTTAATACTTTATCCCTTTTATTATTTTTTGTTCTAGTTAATACTATTGGTTGAACTCTGTAATTAACACACAATTATTCTTAGGTGTTGAAATTTAACTGAAAAGTGATCCCTGTTAAATATAACAGTGGGAATAAGAGAGGGAGGAGATGTACAATTTGGGACATGCTCAATCGGACTTGCCCCAAATGATGGAGTTAGAAATGTGCCAGGGGATTCCAATTCAATCCCATCTCCCATCAAGGTGGCATGTACCAATGCCATCTCACTAGTCCAAGTGATCAATTTCAGTTCACAATTGATCATACTGATAGGTCTAAGAGTCAAAGGGATGACACAAACTAGACTAGTGTCTGCTAATAGTAACTGATAGAATAAAAAAGGGAGAGAATGATCCAACATGGGAAGGGGGATACACAGCAGACTCATAGAATGGCAGATGTCCTAAATAGCACTTTGGCCTCAGAATCAGCCCTTAAGTCATTTGGATCTGGCTGAAGAGCCCATGAGAGTATTTTAGGCATGGAAAGCCAAGACACTCTGGCAAAAAAAAGAGGACCTAAATGAAAGATCTCTGCGAGTGAGATCCCAGTAGAAAGAACGGGCCATCAAAGAATGAGGTACCTTTCTCTGAAGGGAGGAGAGAACTTCCACTTTGATTATGACCTTGTCTAAATAAAATTGAAGTCAGTGAACTCAAAAGGCTTCCATAGCTTTGGCAACTCATGACTAGTGCCTAGGGAGATTATTGACGCCATAAACAAGAGTGTCAAAGTGTTAAGTCAACAACAGGAATCACTGTGTACTTACTCCTCATGTGGGGTCTCTGTCCTTAATGTGTTGTTCAATGTGAATTAATACTATAACTAGTACTGAAACAGTATTTTACACTTTATGTTCTTTGTAGGTGCAAACTGATGAAATATTTACTTAATATATACTAAATTGATCTTCTGTATATATAGATAATTGAAAATGAATGTTGATGTAAATGGAATGGGAGAGGGAGGAGGAGATGGGAGGGTTGCAGGTGGGAGGGAAGTTATGGAGTGGAAAGCCATTGTAATCCATAAACTGTACTTTGGAAATTTATATTTACTAAATAAAAGTTTATGAAAATAGAAAATTTTCATATCGATGAAATCAATATATTTCATATTTTAGAGTTTGATTTTCATGAGACTGGTAACAAGGACTGGCAATATTTTAGAGAGAGGAGTGATTTGATCAAAGCTATTTATAGTGGTTTATGTGTTCTTACACCAGCAACCTTTTAGCTGAATGAATTTAGGTATTTTACTACTTTCCTTTATAGGCTGATGTTTTCTGAATACCTCAAAATCTGTCACGCAATAGGCTCTCAATTAACATCTGTTGCATGTTGTATAAGGGAAGAATGTTCTAATGATTTTGTGGAAGATGGATCAGTGGGAGGGAGATAGGAATTAAGAACAATATTTATAATACACCAGACATACATAGTATGTAGGAAGGACATAGTGAAAGACACAAAATGAGAAGAAACTGTAAGGTTCTCTATGTTCAAGGAGTTGCCACTGATAATTGTTGTAGATCCCTACTTATTTCCTCCACACTGAAGAGTTAGTTATTTCTTGTTTCAAAAAAAAGGGGTGGGGGGTGGGGAAGAAGCCATCACCACTCTAGACAGCTAATATCAAATGCTATCCCACCTTTTGTATACATGAATGTTGGAATTAACTTTTGCTAGCTTATACCATTAGTGTTCTCAACGCGTTCTCAGAAGATGGGTATTTGAGAGAAATTTATAACACATTCACACATTCATCTCAGCTAAGTGCCTTGGTGAAATGTCAGATTTCCTTTAATGAATGAGTGAGCCACAAGAGCACCAAACTGACCAGAGTGAAACCCAAGAACTTAGAGCCTACCTTGGAATAGGTCAATATCAAGAATTCCAGTGCAGTGGGCTGATCCTAGTGGTAGCCTGAGTTTTATCAGCTTTATGACTTTTAAGGCATTTTCCACAAAATTTCATTTTTTAATATCTTTATCTCTGTAACTCCACAATTATAAGCAGACATCTTGGAATTTGTTAATAACTTCACACAGTTTCTTATCAATTAATAGTCCCTGAATGTGAATTTATTGCTGAAGTAAGAACTCTAAAAAGTGTGAGCATGGGTGGGGAAAAAATGGTAACTGAGTAAGATAGCCTTCATGGGAGACTGGAATAGAGTGCCTGCCATTCTTTAAAGCCTGAATTCTGTATGTGATATTTATAATAGGAGGGTCCACCTTTAGCCACAAGTCAATCCTTACTAGGTGTCAGAGAATTCACACAGGAGAGAAACCCTATGAATGTAATTAATGTGGAAAAGCAATTTGCCAGAAGTCATAGCTTACATGTCACAGAATTCACAATGTGACAAACCTGATGAATGCAATAAATGTGGAAACACCTATTGCCAGAAAGTATCAGAGAACTCACATATGGGAAAAACCTTATGAATTTAAAAAATGTGGAAAATCTTTCTACTGGCATTAGACATAATTTTACATCAGAGAACTCGTGTGAAAAACAAAATCTTTGAATTTAATCAAGTGAAAAACTCCATGAAAACCCTGTACCCCTATACATTAGTAAACTCATACAAAGGGAAAGCCCTATAAATATATTGAATGTGAAAAACTTTTTGCCAAAAGTCAGTTTTCACCACATGCCAAATAGTTCGCAGATGAAAAACCATGTGAAAGTAGAAAAACAATCTACCATAAGTCAACTCTTATGTCTTCAGAGAACTCACACAGAGGAAAAAGCCCTATGAATGTAATGGAAGTGGAAAAACATTTTACTATAGGGCAAACTTCAAAGTTCATCGACAAAATCTCACAGAAAAAGCACTGTGATCATGTAATGCAGGGTCAGAAACCCTTGCTGGAAGTCATACATCATCAAGTATTATGGTGCTCAGACATGGGACTAACCCAGGCACAAAGTGGATATACGCCCTGAAAAATCAGTTCTCTCCTCTTGGATATGCCATTTGTATTTTTGGCCTTTCCTTATTATGAGAAGGACCCTGTAACCAAGCTCTTATTTCATATATAATTTTATTTAAAAATATTGAGTGCTTAATTGTTATTTGAAATATCTTCAAAAAAGAGGCTTCAGATAAAAGAAATAGAGCAGAATGATTGCATGCAGTAGTGGCTTTATTTCCTGAATATTCAATTTGTCTTCATACTAGGTCTGTACTTGTGATCACTATTCATGTGTACTGCTACATACAGATCCCTATTAAGTACTGAACGAATATGTCACATAGGAATTACCTACAGGATTGTGTATCTGAGGAAAAATTTAAAGCTGAGGATGTGAGTCTGAGTACCGTTACTTTTCAAAAATACCACTTCTACCTAGGAATTATTATTTTCATAATAAGAGAAAGATCCAGGAGGAAGACACTAACAGAGGAAAGTCCATGTGAGGAGCAAGAAGGCAGAAAACTGCAGGCCAGGGAGAGGCCTCCCGAGAAACCACACCTGCTGAATTCTTGGTCTTTCTGTCTCCTGTAACGTGAGGGAGAACTTTCCATCATTTGAGCCACCTATCTGTGTATTTTGTCCTGAAAATCCTAGCAAACTAACACACCCAGAGAGTTCACAGGACAGCAAAGTGATGCAGAATCAGCCTCCCATGTGGTGGAGGGAAAACAGGCCACGGGCGATGACCCTGGAGCCACGTGAGGTGATTTCAGGGAGAGAATGCTCAATTGCATCAAATGCTGCCAAGACGGACCAAGCAGGCTTTAGTCCTTGTACCTTGACCAAAGTTTAGGTCACCCAGTCTCCTAACTCCAGGGAGTTTTTTTTTTTTTTTTTATCTTTTATTTAATGAATATAAATTTCCAAAGTACCACTCATGGGTTACAATGGCTTCCCCCCCCCATACCGTCCCTCCCACCCACAACCCTCCCCTTTCCCACTCCCTCTCCCCTTCCATTCACATCAAGATTCATTTTCGATTATCTTAATATACAGAAGATCAGCTTAGTATACCTTAAGTAAGGATTTCAACAGTTTGCTCCCACACAGAAACATAAAGTGAAAAATAATAGATGATTTTTTTTAAATGATGATGAAATCAGATCAGACCTATTGTCATGTTTAATCCCAGTGAGAGTCAAGTTGGGAATTGATAATTTCTTTTTTTTTTTTTTTTACAGAAGATCAGTTTAGTGTACATTAAGTAAAGATTTCAATCGTTTGCACCCCCATAGAAACACAAAGTGAAATATACTGTTTGAGTACTCGTTATAGCATTAAGCCTCAGTGTACAGCACATTAAGGACAGAGATCCTACATGAGGAGTAAGTGCACAGTAACTCCTGTTGTTGACTTTACAAATTGACACTCCTGTTTATGGCATCAGTAATCTCCCTATGCACCAGTCATGAGTTTCCAAGGCTATGGAAGCCCCTTGAGTTCTCCGACTCTTATCTTGTTTAGACATGGTCATAGTCAAAGTGGAGGTTCTCTCCTCCCTTCAGAGAAAGGCACCTCCCTCTTTGAAGACCTGTTCTTTCCACTGGGATCTCACTCACAGAGATCTTTTTGCCAGAGTGTCTTGGCTTTCCATGCCTGAAATACTCTCATGGGCTTTTCAGCCAGATCCGAGTGCCTTTAGGGCTGATTCTGGAGTTTTTCATTTTGGAGCATTTACTTTGGAAAACTTGCAAATTTTAAAAATCCCTCTCCATTTTTATAACCTAAAACTGCCTTCAAGGAGGACCCTTGGCCCTCCCCTTTGATATGTAATCATTGAATGACAGAGGCCTTATCCTTCAGTTTCTGTGGGAGTAATGAGCCTAACTTTGGTGGGTGCCAGTAACAAAAGCAGCTTGTCTAATCACAGAGGGGAAAAGTGCAAAGTCAGCAATCACTCAATGGGCTCCACCCATCCCTTGCTCAACCATAATCTGAGTGTCCTTCCATACTTACCCATTGGCTTCCCCCAGCAATAAGAATACATCTACCTTAGTTGTTTTCATCAGTGTTGAGTTCAAACTTCAGTTTGGGCCTTTTTCCTTTAATGCAATATTCTTGATTATGGTCATCATGTCCATTTAATGTTTCTTGGTACAATTTTTGCTTTGACAGGACCAAAAATGTAAGGATGCAAGACTGGTTACTGGGCTTGCCAGCATGAAGGTCATTGGTGTCTATAGCTGTCGGACAATAAAATTAGGGCATAATCTATTATTAGAATATCAATAGATGATTGATACGAAGACATTAGCTCAGAAGTTTCCATACCAATGTCTTTTCCAGTTTGGGATTAGTTATTTGTACTACATATAATCCTTCCCTTTTTATCCCCATGTAGATTTCAACTATTCGCAATCACTAAGAACAGCAGTTTAAATATTTAAATACACAGTTTGTTGTATCTTGAATGATTATATTTTCTCTAAAATTTATGGTGAAATTTAATTCCCAGTGCAACAGTATTGGCAGGTGTGGTTTTTGGAAGGTGATTGAATTCTAAGACCTTCCCCCACATGGTTAGGTGTCCTCATCAAAGGACTTGTGGGAGGGGGTCCTCTCCTTTGCATGCTTCAGTAATCTCCAATTTGAGGAGACATTGTTCCTCTTCTCTAGAGGACATGATGCTCCAAGCATCCCATGGAAAGCAGAAAGCAGCCATCAGTCAAAAGTCATCAGGCAGTGAACCTGCCAGCATCTTGATCTTGAAATGGGAGAAATAAGTTTCTGTTCTTTACAAGTTACACAGTCTGTGGCCTTTATGATAGCAGCACAAAGCAGACTAAGACACCATTGATATTTAAACATGAATAACTAAAATTTATTTTGTAGTGTTAAGGATAGATCATTATTTGAGGTGAAATACATTTTCAAGATTTTTTCTGTTTCAAACACTGTCTCATTGATAGATTTTTTAAACATTTTATTTCAGAATGATTTAAATTCATACAAACAATAATTTTGAAGTTGTACAATGAGTTCACATATACCCCACACTCAGATTCCCCTATTGTTGTCATCTTTTGTCAATATATGTTTCACGATCTATAAGCCACACCAAACTTCTCCTGTGACATTTCAGAAGTATTCTCCAAAAGTATATATTTCTTTAAATGTCTGAGGCAAAGACTATTTCTTCTTCCTTTTCTTGCTGTGTCCCCTTATATGATTATGTCTGGTTGACATTTTGATGACCAATTAAGGCCAGCTTGTACATTGGTGTCAAAGAAGTAGAAGTTTTTAAAACTCCATGCTCATCTTGGGAAATTTACAAACAAATCATCCAATGTTGTCTAAAATTACCTTTGTGATTTGGAAAATGACTGTTCACTTGTGCTATGCTCAGGAGCAACAATTGCTAATCACATGGAAAAATTTCAACTTAATGAAATGAGAAAATGTAGTTGGCTTGTCTATCTTTTTATTCTTTTCCACCTGCTGGTTTGATGTCCTAATCTACTTGAAATTTCTTCTTTCCCTTTACACAGAAATAGTCTAATGAATATTTATCAGAATAGGAGTGTATGAAGTAAACAATTACTAACTACTTTTATCTTTTGTTAAGATTTTAAATTCATCACTTATTTTCTCATGTCAAATGATGCATATGGTTATTGAAGAAAAGTCTGAAAATACATACAAAACAATAAAAAAGAAAGGAAGCAACACCACCAGGAATGTCCTGAGCTGCAGGTGACCTGCTGAGAGTATGCTTCTGCATTCAGTGGAGATGTGCTACTGCACTCAAGCCATGCTGTCCAAAATCTGGAAAACTTCCTGCTGCATATACATAATGATGTTTGCTAAAGTTTAAAAGAAAACATTAAAGACACGTATAAAACATTGAAATTAATTAGGAAATCATTTTTTAACAGAAATAAAAAAGACAAATGGAAAACAGTGTGTAACACTGATGCTCTGAGTCTACAGGGATTAGAATTACAGTAGCCGATGAGCAACTGTGTCAGTGTGACCCTGGATGGAAAATGGGAATCAAGGCCGGCGTCGCGGCTCACTAGGCTAATCCTCCGCCTAGCGGCGCCGGCACACCGGGTTCTAGTCCCGGTTGGGGTGCCGGATTCTGTCCCGGTTGCCCCTCTTCCAGGCCAGCTCTCTGCTGTGGCCAGGGAGTGCAGTGGAGGATGGCCCAGGTGCTTGGGCCCTGCACCCCATGGGAGACCAGGAAAAGCACCTGGCTCCTGGCTCCTGCCATCGGATCAGCGCGGTGTACCGGCCGCAGCGCACCGGCAGCGGCGGCCATTGGAGGGTGAACCAACAGCAAAGGAAGACCTTTCTCTCTGTCTCTCTCTCTCACTGTCCACTCTGCCTGTCAAAAAATAAAAAAAAAAAAAAAAATAAAAAAAAAAATAAAAAAAGAAAATGGGAATCAGAGCTCCCCACCAGAAGCAGAAGAGTGGCCAGCCATGTGGCATAGTGGGTTGAGCCTCTGCCTGCAGTGCTCGAATCCATGTGGGTTCCGTTTTGTGTCCTGGAAACTCCACTTCTGATCAGGCTTCCAACTGATTGCCTGAGAAAGCATTGGAGGATGGCCCAAGTGCTTGGGCCCCTGTGCCTATGTGGGAGACTGGGAAGAAGCTCCTGGCTCCTGGCTTCTGATCAGCTCAGCTCCACCCATTGTTGCCATTTGGGGTGTTGAACCACAGAATGGAACATCTCTCTGTTTCTCCCTCTGTGATTCTGCCTCTCAAATAAATAAATCAATCTTAAAAAGCGCGAGCCGGCGCCGCGGCTCACTAGGCTAATCCTCTGCCTAGCGGCGCCGGCACACCGGGTTCTAGTCCCGGTTGGGGCGCCGGATTCTGTCCCGGTTGCCCCTCTTCCAGGCCAGCTCTCTGCTGTGGCCAGGGAGTGCAGTGGAGGATGGCCCAGGTGCTTGGGCCCTGCACCCCATGGGAGACCAGGAAAAGCACCTGGCTCCTGGCTCCTGCCATCGGATCAGCACGGTGCGCCGGCTGCAGCACACTGGCTGCGGCGGCCATTGGAGAGTGAACCAACAGCAAAAGGAAGACCTTTCTCTCTGTCTCTCTCTCTCTCACTGTGCACTCTGCCTGTCAAAAAAAAAAAAAAAAATGCAGAAGATCAGGGCATTCTTTGTCTTATAAAAAGGCATTCTAAATTTACAGTTTATAGCATTTGATTTAAAGGAAACAGAAAATAACAAATTAGATGTTCAAGCAAAGCTTCTCTCTGATTTTGGTGGTATCCAGAGTCTGATCCACTCACTCAATATCCATAGAACATATCAGTAGCAATTAAAACAAAAATACAGACAATAAGAGAGTAGGTAAACATAAAAATGACTAATAATATAATTTCACTTGGGAAGTATGTTTATTTAAATAAAACTTAGTAGTTTTATAACTAGAGCTGGATAAAATCAATGACAAAATGAGTAAAGTCATACTTAGGAATTAGCTTAGAATCCAATAACAAAACATGTGTGTGTTCATACACACGCACACACACGTACATACATACATACATGCATGCATATACATTTAGATAAGGTATTATTAAACAAGACAAAACAGAGGAATTATATAAAATGGCATGGTATTTGAATATAATCTATGAATATCATTTTACATACTTTAAATCATCTCTAGATAACTTGTAGTTATTAATACAAGGCAAATGCTAAGTAAATAGTTGTTATGTGGAATAATAGCCAGAAAAAGGCTCATATATATTCAGCAGAGATGAATACTTTTTTCCTTATGTGTTCAATTCATAGTTGATTGAACCCATGGATGTGAAATTCATGGAATGTGAGGAGCAACTCTACTTGCTAAAGTAGCATAATATGCAAGGGTACACTAGATAAATTTGAGGAAAAAAAAAGACTAAGTTTGTCATTTGAAACTCCGTGTATTACTTTTTTTCTAAAACAGAATCCTATTCTATTTCTTTACTTTCACATTGATTTATATTTCATTATATCACTTATCATTGTAATAAATTACTATGATCATCAAATTAATGTACTAAACATCTTGCATTTTCTTTTGGTTTTTCACTTGCCTTTTCCACTACAATATTATTGTTGTACTTCTAGTGCTTATAGTAATATGCTGTCAAAATATGGTTTAAATTGTTAAAATGGAATTATTGTATCGGATATTCCTGCTTATATCAAGAATGCAAAATATAAATGAATGGTGAAATGGAAACAGTGGAGTTTTTTTCTCTTCTGAAAAGAAATGAGATTACAACCCATGGAAATTCAGAGTAAACATATACATATCAGAAGGTGAGAGAAGCTAATCTGAAAAGGCTATATACTATATGATCCCAACCTTAGGACATTCTGGAGGAGCTACATCTATGGAGAGAGTAAATGAATCAGTGCTTGCAAAGGATATGGGGGAGGGTGATGAACAGGCAGGTCATACACCCCATGCTTCCCTTGGTAGTGTCTCCTGATTACTTGTAGTGATCTTGTGGCATTCTGTAAATCTGGTTTAATTATGCTCAGGCAGTCACATTCATGTATATTCATGGCAAAAAGGAACATGAGTGGGTGAAATGAGCAAGATTTAGTACACCTGATAACTGACGTATCTCTTTTTTTAAAATAACATCTTTATGGAAGTCCTTGGGCCTGCTGACTTATCCCCATTCTTTCTTTCTCCGTGTTTGTATCAGGAATGATCTTTCTATGTCCTTGTTTTCTGGGGGCTATGTAAGTAGTTCTGTCCAATGGCATGTGTCCTTCCAGAACTAGTATTTAATTTTTAATGCATGATCATTTAGAAAAAGAAAATTAATCTTGTTATGTAGTGGTAAATTATTTGGTGGAACTGTTGCCTGAACAAACTTGGAAATCACATCCTGTACCTGATGAACAAGTAGCTTTAGTGGAAGAATTTAGAACACAAAATGTTATTAGTTGTGTTTGTCATTCCGTTTGAGAAGGCACTAAAAGCAAGACAACAGAACTGGCTGGTTTGCTATCAGAAATTAAGAAAATTGAGAATGCAGCTAGCTATTAAGCTTCTTATATGTTGGGAGAAGTAACTGCTTTTTAATTCCAAACAGTAAAAGACAAGAGAAATTCATTGAGCAACAAAATAAGATTAAATCTCTGACTGGAAGCAATACTCACATATAGGGTACAGCTTTTCGATCTACTGTTCATTCCTTGAATGTCTTAGGTGCCACTCTATTAATCCATGTAGTTGGCAGAAATGACTTGGGGGAAAGACACTAGAATGCATACCCTCTCGTGGAAATTTGGTAGGCTTCAGGTGCCTCCAATTATGTCCAGAGAAGGAGCCTTATGGTTCCAGGAAGGACTGTGGTGTGACTATTGGTGCATGCTGTTGATTAGAATAAAATAAATAAGATTAACCTTTTGAGAAAATTATCTTTGCAAAGAAAATAAGACCTTTGTTTAACTCTTATTGTTTCAATATTAAGCAGTCTTGAACTTCTCACATTTATTTGTTGGAAAAAAAAAAAAAACATTCTGAGGAGCCTGCTCAGTCCCAAGAGAGATGCCAAGGTCATGAGGGTGTGCTGCTGGGACTGTCAGCTGCAGAGAGCACATGACCAATGGCTCCAGTCACTTCCCTGTGAACTCATTGCCACATACCACAGGCTGCACTTGGTTAATGACTGAAGATGATGAGTGCTAAAGCACGACCATTCCTGGGTGATGGGAACCTCTCTGGTGGGTGACTTTGACCTGAAGATGTTCTTGCCAAAATTTCCTTGTTGCTCTGTATTTTAAAATGCCAAACCCTCCTTTCTTTCCATCTTTTCTCATTTTGTTGCCCTTCTCTTGCCCTTGAGTTCAGAGCTGCATCCTGGTCTGAGAGCTCTCCAGTCATGTCTTGTGACATCCTCACTTTTTTCTCATAGAAATTACTCCAAGTAATTGTTTTTTTCATGTTTAATACTCTATTGGCATCTGGTTCTGAGACAATCAGATAATCACAAACAGAATTTTTTCCAATATCTTTTTCAGAGGGAGCCTAAAACTGTGAGTGTAGGACTCTCAGAGGGTTGAACCAAAGGTAAAAGAAAGGAAGAAATCAAGATACAATCATGAATATACTCCTTCTCTTAGAAATTTCTGCTCATCCCCAGAAACTCAATTACTTGGTGTCTTACATTCTTTCTAGTTTCTAAATAGATTCAATTATTACAGATATTGGCCCTGACTTGCATTTTTGTATAGGATGAATTAGGAGCAAATACTTTGTCTTTTGAGTGGATATGTCCCTGTGTCCAGAAGTATAGACTAAACTTGTTAGTGTCTAGGCAGGAGATAATTTATACATTGTTAATTAGGTATAAGGGAAGTGAAAAGACAAAAAGCATACTGAAGCATAAAGTATGGGATATTGAAAGGAAGCAGATATCACCTCCAGGGTTTGGAAATGGAAGGGAAAGTTGGAATTATGTGGATCAGGGATTCAGTCATCTGATTGGTGTGTTTGATTGCAGAACTCTTTGGAGAGGAATGTGAAGGTCAGAGTAGATTCCAGGAAACAGGCACCGGTGACTCCAAAGAGGCAAGTGAGGCTCTTTAGGGAGTGTTGAAAAATTACAAACTGAAATCAGCTTCTTTTACTGGAGCAACTGCCACTGACGTCCTACAGAGTAACTACTGGAGTGGATTGGAATGCAAAATCATGCGTTACATGTTGGGTTCTTCTTCTAGTCTTCCAGTCCCTTCTAGAAACCACCAACAATGAAATTAACATGGAGTTATTGGGTAAAGGGAAAGCATGGCAATCAAATCTCTGTCATAAAGTAGAATACAGAATGATGGGATCCAAGCTGAGGGGTAATTTAAAAAAATTGTTTGCATGCATTTCATAAATACATTAGGAACATAGTAATTCTTTCCACTGTACCCACCCTCCCAACCACTCTCCCACTTCTCTTCCTCTTTCCTCTCTTGTTCCTAGTCTTGTTTTTAACTAAGATCTATTTTCATTTAATTTTATACAGAACATTAACTCTACTTTAGGTAAAGAGTTCACACTTTGTATGAGAAAGAAAAAGAGAAATAAAAAAACAGATAAAACAAACAAAACTATTCCTCAACAGTACAGACACAGGCTGTTCAAGGTCATTGCATCTTGAAGGTAACTTTGCTAATTTTTTATAAACCTAATTATCTTTAAAGAAGAACCCAAGAATGATATATCTTTTGGGAGATCTTAGAAATAACTGTAACTTAGGAGATGTAGGAATATCCTCCACTTAATACACTAAAATAAAATAATTCTTTGAGAACAAGTTTTACTATTAAGTCTCATAGTACAACTCTTGGAGGACAGAGATCCTGCATGGGAAGTTAGTACACAGTGACTGTTGTTTATTTCACAGTTAACACTCTTATGTATGACATCAGTGATCACTCAAGGATTGTTTTTTAAAAGATTTTATTTATTTATTTGAGAGAGTTACAGACAGTGAGAGGGACAGAGAAAGGTCTTCCATCCAATGGTTCACAATTACAACTCTAGGTTCATGGTGTTTCTTCCCATCATGCTAGCCCTCCCACTCACACTTCCACCCACCTTCCCCTTCCCTCTCTTATTTTCACTCTTATTTTTAACTAAGGTCTATCTTCAATTAATCTTATACACATATGGTTAACTCTATGCTAAGCAAAGAGTTCAATGATTAGTATGAAAGGACATAGATAAGTAAAATAAGATAAAAGAAAAGAAAAGCAAAAATTAAAAAAAACTGTTCCTCAACAGTCAAGACAAGGGCTGTTCAAAGTCATTGCTTCTCAAAGTGTCAATTTCACTTCTAAAGATTGCCTTTTATTTGCTCTATTAGTTATCATAGGTCAGGGAGAAAATTTAGTATTTGTCCCTTTGGGACTGGCTCATTTCACTAAGTATGATGTTTTGCAATTTCATTCATTTTGTTGCAAATGACCAGATTCCTTCCTTCCTTCCTTCTCTCCTTCCTTCCAACCTTCCTTCCTTCCAACCTTCCTTCCTTCCTTCCTTCCTTCCTTCCTTCCTTCCTTCCTTCCTTCCTTCTTTCCTTCTTTCCTTCTTTCCTTCTTACAGATGTGTAGTATTCCATGGTGTGCATATCCCATAATTTCTTTATCCAGTCTTCATTTGATGGGCATTTATATTTTGGCTATTAATCCTTTATCAGTTATATAGCTTGCAAATATCTCTCCCATTCTGTCAGTTGCCTCTTCACTTTGCTGAAGATTTATTTTGCAGTGTAGAAGCTTCTCAATTTGTAATCCCATTTGTCGATTTTGACTTTGATTGCCTGTGCCTCTGGGGTCTTTTCTAAGAACTATGCCAATATCTTACAGGGTTTCCCCAATGTTCTATAATAATTTGATGGTATTGGGTCATATATTTACGTCTTTAGTCCATTTTGAGTGGATTTTAGTTAAAGGTGTAAAGTAGAAGTCCTGCTTCATGCTTCTGCATAGGGTGATCCTGTTTTTCCAGCACCATTTGTTGAAGAGACTGTCCTTGCTCCAGGGATTGGTTTTAGCTCCTTTGTTAAAGACAGGTAGTTGTAGATGCTCGGATTGATTTCTGGTGTATCTGTTCTGTCCCATTGGTCTATCCATCTGTTTTTGTACCAGTAGCAGGCTGTTTTGATTATTCATTCTCTGACATCTTGTAAATGAGTCACAAATCCATTTCTCACCAATGAGTTGGGACTGGGAAGGCCTTGTGTCATTTCTAGGCTGCATATTTAATTTGGATCTAAATCTTCAAGAGCAACTTCCCACCTCTGCAAGATAAACAGAATCTAAGGTGGATAACAACAGCCATGGAGCATGGGGAAGAAAGTGACCTTTGCTATTCTTGTGACATGAAATGTGGGGACTGGTTGTTATTGCAGCCCACCTAGCCCATTCAGACTGATAAAATTTCATGTTTATTTCAAACTGAAACAGCATCATTCTAATGCATCTTCCTCTAGTGATTTAGCAGATTTACTAAATCTTTTAGCATTTATTGTGCAAACTGTTGACTGCTATCTCATTTGTTTTCTGAAGATTTTTGATAAGTGATAAGACACAACATAAAAAATTTTATAAAGACACAGTATAAAAAAAGGCAAATGCTACTTTGTGACAAATAGAACTGGCTTGAATTGCAGAGCTGTGTGAAGGTTAGAAGACTTCTCCCACTTTGAATTCATAAGGAAATTCAAATAGTTTTTCACTTGGCCAAAAGACATACTTTAAGTAAAACCTTAAAGCAATAGGAATGCACTTAATATTTATATTCTGAGTTCAATGCTATGGAACTGTTAGCGGTTGATTGTTAATGTGGTCTTAAAAAGTTGTCAAAATCTGAAAGATTTGACAGTGCTGAGGGACTAAGCACACACAACTAAATAATTCATCATGGAAAAAAAAGGTGAATCATTTTCTTAAAATTTAAAATGGACACATTTAAAAGAAATGATTATGGTTATAGTTTCAAAGCTGTGTCTTTAAAACAATGCAGAGTAGAACAAAGGCTTTATTGTGAGTAATCCCAGGAACTACCAAATGGTCCCCTGGGTCTTAATTTTCATAATGCAGTGCTGCACGTTCTTCACAGCAAATATCATTGTAACCTTTTAAAACGCCAGACTTTTAATCATTGGGATAAAATTGTAGACCTTACTTCATTACATTACTTTATATTTCTCAGGTCTCTTAATCCATGTGGATAGGTATAGAGCTGGCCTTTGTGAATATATGCAGGGAAGGGAAGGCAAGGGCTTGTGGATAACAAGGAAAATTGGATTTATGTTTAATTTATGTGAGGCTGCAGTTCTAAGCATCCAGACTCTGTAATGGCAAAGTGGAATAAATACTAAATACCTTTATTCCACACCCTCCTCCTAAAATTCAGGCTGACTGATGCCCAAGTGTGAAGGCTCAAACGTGACTCTATTTGAATGTCACAGTTTACAGAATGCACACGGCATGCCAAGCACATGTCCCTTACTCTAGCCTGACATTCTCCAGTGCAGCTTGGATCATGTACAGCACAAACTGAGAAACAAACCTGGGTTGGCTGGGAGCCAGGATCTGACCCACTCTGGTTTTATACTTTGTAGAAATTGTGGTCTTTAGTTTGCCCAAGAACAGATTAGATAAGGGAGGCTCTCTAAGGAATTAAGTGAGAGGTCTCTTGTCTCTAAAATCTTGGCACTGTGAGGTCAGAAATAGGGGAACTCTTCCCAGAGAAATGCTCAGCAAAGAAGCAGCAGAGTCCCATATTACTTCCTAATGCTCTTCTTCCATAGCTGTGAGAGAACTGAATTTCATGTTTCCATTAAGAAAATATGGAGATGGAGTAATTTAAGATCAATTATGGGTGGCAATAAAGTAAAGGGCAGGTGATGGCAGGAGCCACTCTGTGGAAGGCTAGGACTAATTTGCTAAGGGATATTGCAATTGGAGAGGGCTGTTAGACTTTCCCATGCAGTTTAAATAGAAATTTTTCCTTTTAAGCACACAGCAAGAGATCACTATCACTGTTTCATAACACTGATTATTCATTTTTGAAAGTTTTCTAAGTGGAAGCCCTGAAATATACCACAGTTTTTCAACTTAGAGACCATTGTTTGTCCCACTACAACAATGAGCTTCAAAAAACATCGGCTTTATCAGTGCCATCCTACATTGTAGACATGTAGACACAATCTATTGTAACAAGAGTATCCTTGTTAGGCATTCAAATCATTCATACAATGATAGAAGACACTTTTGCATGTTTCCATCAGTCACTTTCTAGTGGTGTGTGTGTGTGTGTGTGTGTGTGTATCTCATCAAATTGGATTAGGTAGGCATTTTTTCCTCCCATTATGTTTGATGTTCAGTTTCCAGCTTAATTCTGTAGGAAGCATGCATGTTCGGGCTCTCCTTGATCCCTTTCGAGTGGAAGTGACAAGGGGAAATCCCCTCCCCCATATATACATAGTTCCTCAGCACTGTACATTCCTCTCTATATACATATATACGTATATATACATATGTGTATTTATATATATCTATATCTGTGTATCAATATTTATTTATTTATTTATTCTATTTGAAGAGCTGAGTGAGAAAGGAGAAAGAGGAGATAGACAGCGAGTGAGCAACATCTTCCATCTGCTAGTGCACTCCCCAAATGGCAGAAACACCTGGGGCTGGTACAGGACAAAGCCAGGAGCTTGGATCTCCATCTGGGTCTCCCACATGCATGGCAAGGGCCAAAATAATTGAACCATCAGGTTTTACTTTCCCAGGCACATTAACAAGGAGCTGGATTGGAAACGAGTAACTGAGACTCGAAAGGGCACTTCAATATGGGATGCTAGCATTGCAAGTGGTGGCTTAACCTGCAGCACCACAAGGCTAGCTCCAAACTTTCTTTTCTTAGAGCGTCTGGTCATTCTTCTGTTGTTGTTGTTCTTTTTACCATGGAGTATAGGCAATTGCGATGACATCCACTCCAGTAGCATGAAGCTAATTTGCTGTTCAGAAAGCTGACTTTTAGAATTGTGTTTCAACAATGTCTCTTTCCTATAAGGAATGAAAGGGAAAGAAAGCCTTGCCTGGTTGCAGCAACTTTCCAATCTTTGGCTCATATCCTATCCCCACTCATCCACTCTCTCCATCCTATATTCTCTTTCTCTGTACCCCCACCCCAAGATTTTCAGGTTTTTGGGTCTTGCAGTGCCTGGGGCTGATAAAGGCAGGGTTGACAATGTGGCTTCATGCTGGCATGCCTCTAATGGCAAGGGGAAGATGGTCAAAGAGGAGATAACATAGGTAACCTGAAAAATCAAACAAAACAAAATCCCATTCCATATCTAAAAGTCCCAGAAGTTAAGAGCCGTGTCATCTCCACAGAGAAGTAGAACATGTCCAATCTTACTACCAACAAGTTTATGCAGGAAGCAGCACTATGGGTAATCACTGCCTGCTGCATCGGGTAGTCAGTCAGTGAAAGGACCCTAAGGGAGGTGGAATGGCTGTAAAAGCAGAATGAAGGCCCACTGCTGTGTCCATACATGAGTGGTTTGAACAGTGGTCTGTGAATGACAGTGTGCATAAAGACTGGAGAATAGGAATAAAACTCAAGCACTAACTGTGTTAGCATTTTAGTAACAAATGAGATACAGAGAAGGCTGGTTTCCAAAGATACACTTCAGCACTTCTGAGAACTCCTGCTGTGAGCCTCATTGGTGTGATCTTCCTCTCAAATACCATGACAGCCTTTGATTGCCAACTTCACTCTGACTTGGAGCCATATCAGCCTGTAAAAGCATAAAGGTTAGCTCTCCGTTGCAGGAGTGTGGAACGGAAGTACAAGAACAAAAGGGGAAAGAACACCAATATTTCATGGGATTGCTGAAACTTGCAGGTACAAAATTAATCAGAGAGCTCCCTCCGCCCTCCGGAGAGCCAATAACAAATAAGAGACAGAAGCAGGCCTGCCCTTCATTTCCCCTACTGCTTGCCCTTTATGAGTACCACAGTCAAATGCCAGAGACAGAGGTTAAGGAGGCTTCTACTTAAAATGCAAAAGAGCTCCTACCCCAGAGGTGTTCTGAGCAGAGAAGATTGAAATCAAAGTATGAAGAAGTTAATCTTAAAAATCTTTTCAGAAGGCAAGAAAGAATCGGTGATTTTTTAAAAAAAAATTCAATAGACGGTAATAGAACTCAACATAGATTTATAAATTGAACAATTCTTTTCAAGACTTAAGACTTGATCTCTGAGAAGTCTATAGTGTGAGATGAGATCTGGCTATAGCAGCTTATTGGTGTCACCATTCCTTCCCCTGAGATAAGGCATTGATGGATAATAGTCATAAAGCCTAACTTTTTAAAATACAATAATATTAATTTACTATATATTAATACTCCTCTTTTTCTCAGTCTCCAATAATAAGCCAAATAAAAGGTAAGTGTAATGTTACAAAACATAAAAATAGATCTTTGACTAAGAATGAGTTGTCAAGTGTAAAGTCTTAAAAATAATAATAGCTTATGTTCAGTTTGCATCTACTATGTGTTAGCTCTGTAGCTTTTTTTTTATCTGAATTCCCTTCAGCTATCCATTCAAACCCATCCTTTGAAATCAGTTCCATTAAGTCCTTATTTATAGATATGAGATGGAGGCAGAGCAATTAAATAACAAAGTTATACATGTAGTGGGAGAGACAGGGTATAAATTCCAATGGCCAAAGAACCTGACATCCTGATCACCGTACACAGGCAGCTTTGATAATGTGAGCAGAGGCATGCCACAGTGCATTCCATAGATTAGATGCCCAATCTTTGTTCATTTCCTTTCATTTCTGAAGAAAGTCAGAGGTAAGCATTCCCATGAAATCTTGCAATTTATAGTCTTCCCCCAAAGTCTCTGAGTACAAAAATTGAGCTGAAAAGTTATATTCAAATTTAGAGTCTAATGCTGATACAATGACTTGTGTTTTAGTAAATGGTCTTATTTCATTTGTAAGAGTGGAAAAAAATGTGGGTTTTTAAAAATAAGGGAACTGGATGTTTTATATACTTGCTAATACGTCCACCATCAAACTTATAGTGGCCCGGAAATAAAAGACAACCATCACTAGCTATACCCAGATATTACTGACTAGTCAAGTAAGGAAAAAAAAGTCACCCAGATCACATGAGGCACGCACTAAATTTCAGATTCCTTGGCTTACACTCTCAGGCTCTTGGAGCATGGTAGGATGAAAGAAGTAATTTTTTTTAAGATTTATTTATTTATTTGAAAGGTAGAGTTACAGAGAGGTAAAGGCAGAGGCTATGAGAGAGAGAGAATCTTTTTTTTTTTTTCATTTTTCTTTTTTTTAAACTTTTATTTAATGAATATAAATTTCCAAAGTACAGCTTATGGATTACAATGGCTCCCCCCCCCATAACTTCCCTCCCACCCGCAACCCTCCCCTTTTCCAATCCCTCTCCCCTTCCATTCACATCGATTCATTTTTAATTTTCTTTATATACAGAAGATCAGTTTAGCATATATTAAGTAAAGATTTCAACAGTTTGCACCCACACAGAAACACAAAGTGAAAAATACTGTGTGAGTACTAGTTATAGCATTAAATTACAATGTACAGCACATTAAGGACAGAGATCCTACATGAGGAGTAAGTGCACAGTGACTCCTGTTGTCCACTGGTTCACTCCCCAATTGGTCACAATAGCTGGAGCTGGGCCAATCTGAAGCCAGGAGCCAGGAGCTTATTCTGGGTCTCCCACATGGGTGCTGGGGCCCAAGGATTTGGACCATCTTCTATGGCTTTCCCAGGCCATAGCAGAGAGCTGGATCAGAAGTGGAGCAGCCAAGACTTGAACCAGCACCCATATGGGATGCTCGCAATGCAGATGGTGGTTTTACTCACTATGCCACAGCGCCGGCCCCCCAAAAAGTAATTTTTAATAAACACATGTAAATAACACAAATACATCTAATAACACATTTAAATAATACAAAATACAAAACAATGTGGTGACCAGAATCAAAATGGAGTTACTGGTGTCAATCAACAAAAATAAATAAAATAGAAGATTATGGAAGAATAGTTCTTACACAGGCTTGTATGATAGTAACTATCTTAAAACACTGCCAGAATCATAAGCTTGCAAACAGGTCACTGCAAACTCCATTGAAAAATATTCCCACAAGGAAATCTCAACAACTGTTCAACCTCAAACCAACAGCATCTCTGGTTATCTTTTTGTCCAGGGATTGTTGTTTCAAAATATCTGTATTGCCCCTCACTTAAGCTTCTCCTCTCCTCAGCCTTTTTGAATGCAAATGTAGTTTACTCTGGCAGGAAGTTCTCATTATAATGCTATGCTTTTTCCTTTGCAATATGATTCCCAAATAATACTAGATTGTGCTTTGATTTTAATCTCTTTGTGTTTTTCTTTGTTTGACTGCCCAAACCTTTCCCTGATCACCTCAGAACTTTAATCGTTTTTGTTTTTAAAAGATTTTATTTATTTATTTGAGAGTTAGAGTTACAAACAGTGAGAGGGAGAGACAGTGAGAAAGGTCTTCCTTATGCTGGTTCACTCCCCAAATGGCCACAATGGCCAGACCTGCACTGATCCGAAGCTAAGAGCCAGGTGCTTCTTCCTGGTCTCCCTTGTGGGTGTAGGAGCCCAAGCACTCAGGCCATCCTCCACTGCTTCTCCAGGCCATAGCAGAGACCTGGATTGGAAGAGGAGCAGCCAGGACTAGAACTGGGACCCATATGGGATGCTGGCGCCACAGGCGGAGGATTAACCTACTGTGCCACAGCGCTGGCCCCAGAACTTTAATCCTTTGAGAGGTTGAGATGGATTTGAATCTCGCTGGTGCTTTTCAGTCTACATGGCCATCGCTGGAAACTGGGTTAGGAGAAGTACTGAAACTTTCTCAAGTTTACATGTGCTGGCAGAAGAAGAGCTGAAACTAGGAATAGTGATGAGAAATAAAGTAAGTGTGTGCCAGCATCATAAAAATTGTAAATCACTGAGGATATGTAAATGTTATTATTATCATAGCTGCTATTGCTGAAGTAAGTAACAATTTCATAGAGGGATGACATTTCCCCTTTGTGTAAAGCCACATCAGAAATTTATATTTCCTTTTTTGTATGGCTCATTTCATGCAGCAATTTGAGTCATAAAAAGGGAAAACCAGTCTTCATGATGATAATAGTAATAATGGGAAAAGTGTCTATATATAACCAGAGGTGCTTTCAGTACTCTTGCCGTATCTGAGTGCTGTTAGCTTACAATGCCCTGTTCTTAGCCTGCTGCCCAGGAAAATGTCAAAAGCTGTACCATGCTCAGCCAATGCCACTGAGAGGGGCTGGGATGTGAATGAACAAAGTTTCAGCTTAGTAGAAGTGCATTCTCTGGTTTATCTTTGCATTAAAAAAGGAGCAAAGTAAAAGTTGAAGTTGGATAGTTGAACACAAAGCAGAGAAATGGTAAGTTATTCGGCACATAGCAACCAGAAGCCAAAGCTCAAAGTCTGGATATCTGTCATCAATACTTATTAGACACTATAGTTTATTTGCCTGAGCTCACTTGCTCACTTTTCCACATACGTTAGTATAAGCTCCCATTTCTGGATGTTCCTTTTCTCAGTCTCTTTCTTACAATCAGGAGAGACTACAGTTATGATCATCTGCAATGGCAATGCTTATTTTGAAGACATCAGCTTTGCATGCTGGGAAGAGAGGCAGAAACAGAGGATTAGTTGTGCAAGACAGCATGCGAAGTGGAATGAATGTGTTAAAGGTCCCAGTACTTAGTCTTCTCTGTGGTCATTTTCTTTGCCTTATGATTTTGCTTTCCATTTCACTGCAGGGCAGAGACCATTTCTCTCTCACCTCTTGAATCTGGGCAGGACCCATGAGGTACTTTGTTCAGTAAAATACGGTGGAGAAAGCTGTAAGTTCCAATAGAAAGCTTAAAGAATCGTGTTGTTCTTGCACAGCTCCTCTTGCATTTCATCTATTTCCATGAGCTCTAGTCATGTCTAGCTTTCTGGAGAACAAGAAACCATGTGGAGCAGATCAGAGTCACCCAACATCCAACTAGTTTTCACCTAGGTAAACCCCGCCAAGATTAGCAGAGCTACTTAGTTTAATCTTAGACATGAACAATAAGCAATTACTGCTTTGTGTTGTTGGTTAAGTGTCATTGTAGCAGTGACTAAGTGACAGAATATGAGATATATGGAAGATTACAAACAGATCAGTAGTAAAAAGGTGTTCCTGTTTGATGTGGGGGTAGAGGAAAGTGTAGATTCATGTACTTGAAAAATTAAGTGGACCACTTCTGTGTTATCACAACACACAATTAGCTAGTTTAACAACATTAGTGAAAGCAGATTGCTCCTAACTTTGATTCAGTATTCTTGGAGCTTCAAATCTTGAGATTACATATTGTCAGTTAATGATATCTGCTGGGATTTATTGCTTACCCAGGTTATCACTTCAGTAACAACAAAACATTCTGCAAGAAATATTTATGCATTTTTTTAATAATTGAAAAGAACCTCTCATTTCCATGTTTCCACTTTCATTAAAACTTTCTACTCCTTAGTTTTCTTTCCATATACTATATCAGAGCCACTACTGGAAAGAGACGAAATACCCAAAATAGAATATATTGAAGAGAGTTTAGTAAGTGAACCACCTACATAAACTCAGGTGAGGTAAATAACACAGTTTCACAACAAGACTTACTGTTACAAATGCTGGTACTGTTGCTACTCTAGTCTGAGGGAGCGAGATGGTTGGTTCCTACAACCTGAAAGGTGAAGTGTCCTTTGCAGAGATGTGGGGAAGAAACTGGAAGAAAAAAATGTCCTAACTTCACCCTCCTTACTCTGCAAACTCCAGCAAACTGCTTGAACTCTCATTAGCCAAACTGCCACTGATCGAACACAATTTGTTGGCAAGGGAGTCCATTAAAGTAGTCCATACAGGGAACCTTCCAAAGCAAGGTGGAGAGGATGGAGGGTTAATTTGCAAGGCCTAATGTGAGCATCACAGCACAAACATCCTATGCTTACCAATAAACGTCACTTCTAAGTAGCGAAGTACTGGAAGCATGGACACCCATCTACAATATATAACCTCATTGTGTTGTGAAGTTGTCATTGTCTTGACGTAAGACTATTAAGATAACAAGTGGAGAACCATATATTTTTTATCTCCCCAAGAGTCTCAGGAGCAACAATTTCTGCAAGGCCTAACCTGCCAGCATGAGAGAGCAGGGCTGAGATCCTGCTGTCACACAAGGACTCAAGGAGACCAGCCAATCACTTGTTAGTAAGTTGATCATCTTGGGCTTCCTTTGTCTGAGAAGCAGTATTCATTCATCTTTGCTAAAATCAACACATATCCAGCCACAGTTTGTCTTTTTATTTGTCTGCAGGGCCTCAACCAGCACCACTACCTAAACATTTACAAAGTGAGTGGGTTACTAGCACAGTATTTTTTTTTTTTTTAACAGGCAGAGTTAGATAGTGAGAGAGAAAGAGAGACAGAGAGAAAGGTCTTCCTTTTTCCGTTGGTTCACCCCCCAAGTGGCCGCTACGGCCAGCATGTTGTGGCCGGCGCGCTGTGTTGATCCTAAGCCAGGAGCCAGGTGCTTCCTCCTGGTCTCCCATATGGGTGCAGGGCCCAAAAACTGGGCAATCCTCCACTGCACTCCCGGGCCACAGCAGAAAGCTAGACTGGAAGAGGAGCAACCAGGACAGAATCCGGCACCCCAACTGGGACTAGAACCTGGGGTGCCAGCGCCGCAGGTGGAGGATTAGCCTAATGAGCTGCGGTGCTGGCCAACTAGCACAGTATTGCATAATATTACCCCAATGCAAGGAGGCCACTAAACTTCAAAGGACATATGGGAATGGACACAGGATTGTGGGATCTACTTGTCTTCCTACAGCTTGTAAAACCCCAGGAAATTTAGACAGGCTATCCTGCAAGGCTGGGTTACCACCCTCCGTGATAAGATATACATCCTACATCAAAAACTATTATCTCAAGCTGTGTGCATTAAAGGTAGAATTCAGGAGTCTGACCTGGGGAGATCTTTGGCACTGTTTTATTGATCATGTTGCCTCCAGGCCCAAAATAGACAGGTAGAATACCACATTCTTACTTGATCTGTGTAAGAAAAATGTAAGTAGCTCTAACTGTTGAGAATAGAACTTGGAATTAAATAAATGTAAGAGAGTTAAGGCCTCTCAGACAATTGCCAGATCTGAGCTGGCTCACAGGCACAGAGCCCCTGTGTATGAATGTGGGATGGGTGCAATTTTTTCCTTTCTTTAAAAACTTTTATTTACTTACGAAAATGTATGTTTAACAATGAAATGAATTGAAAAATGTATATTTGCCTGTCGTACAACATTAGGTGCTGACAGGTGTACATGTTATAGAACCAGAGCTTCCTGAATTAAGGGCAAATTGGAATCCTGGAGGAGGACTGTCCAGCTGCCAAAATAAATATGCCAAAATAAATATTGAAACTGTTTTCCCTAACTTTTAGAAATGGACCTACAATCAGTCAGTTACAAAGATGACTCTGAGGTGTGGAAAGGGAAAGATGCCACAGATTATCCAGGATCTCTTGAGATTAACTCTATACTAACTTTACTTCCTAAAAAAATTAATTGATGAACCAATTAAGTTGGGAGTATATGAAGGCTAAGTAAATTACCAGTGAGGTAATTTTGCTCCTGAACATATCCAGTGTTTATTTTTCCAATTTCTGAATTTATAGTTTGGTATAAATATACTCAGTAAGAAGTAGGATTTACATATTGGTTCTCTGACAAGTGGAATGAGAGCTCTTGTAATAGAACCAATTAAACAGACGCCTATATATGTGCCTGTACTTACAAAGCTACATAACCAAAACAATGTAGCATTCTTAGAGTCTGTTGAAATTAGTGTCACCTTCAAGGACTTGAGTAATGCAGTGGTAGTGATTTCTGCCACATTCTGATTCCTTTTTTTATTTAAAGATTATTTATATAATTTAAAGAAGGCAGAGAGAGAGAGAGAGAGAGAGAGAGAAAGAGAGAGAACCTTTCATCCTTCCATTGATTCACACTTCAATTGGCTGCAAGAACCAGGACTGGATCTGGCTGAAGCCAGGAGCCAGGGACTTCACCCAGGTCTCCCACATGGGGAACAGGGGCCCAAGTATTTGTACCATCTTTCTGCCTCCCTGGGTGCATTAACAAGGAGCTGGATGCAAAGTGCAACATCTGGAGCTCAAACTGGCACTCCAATATGGGATGCTTGCCTCACAGTCCCTGGCATACATTGATTGCATTGCTGGCTTTTGCCACACTCTCATTCTTATCACTAATCTGGTTTATGCAAAACAGAGATGGACTTTGGAGAATGACAATGGATCATCATCACCTTTATCATGTAGTGATTTCAATTGAAGATGTTGCTACAGCTGTACTTTCTTTGAGAAAATTGACATGGATTTTCGTACCTGGTGTGCAATGATTGATCTTGAGAAATTTATTTTCCCTCTCTATCCTTTAGTAAAGGTCACTTATAGCAGTGGGTTTTCAGTTTCCTTATCTTCCATGGCCTACCTCATAGCCTTTCCAACTCCTTAGCAATTTGTTATTGTGTAGTGTCAAAGGCCTTGGTTATTTCTCCATTCCATAAAATATCATGTTAGTCCTCCCTGTTGATAATATCACATAGCATTATGGACCTGGAGTTCAGGAAGTAGTTCTGCCAGCTGCTAAACAAAGCTATTCACATATACATATTTTAGTACTTTCATCTGATGCATATTTCTTGGTGGCAGGAAATAAACACTTTTATGGCCATTCTTACCTTACCTAGTGAGGAACGAGAGCAGAAATGCAGAAGGAGCAGTAGGACACTTCATGGGTTTCTGGCTGTGATGCCTGCAGCATCACCATACTCCCTTTAGCAGCAAAGGTGGCAGCAGCAGTGGCTGTGGCTTCTCACACTGAAATATAGTTTGTTTTAAGACCCATTGTGGGGGCAAGCATTTAGCTTAGCAGTTAAGACACCTGTTACCTGGGATACCTGGATTCTTTTCAACTTTTATTTAATAAATATAAATTTCCAGATTACAACTTTTGAATTACAGCAGCTTTCCCCCCCTCAACCTCCTTCCCACCTGCAACCATCCCATCTCCCACTCCCTCTCCCATCCCATTCTTCATGATTCATTTTCAATTATCTTTATATACAGAAGATCAACTTAGTATATATTAAGTAAAGATTTCAACAGACTGCACCCCCAAAGACACACAAACTACAGAGTACTGTTTTAGTAGTAGTTTTACCATTAATTCTCATAGTACAACACATTAAGGGCAGAGGTCCTACATGGGGAGGAGGTGCACAGTGACTCCCGTTGTTGATTTAACAATTAACCCTCTTATTTATGACATCAGTAATCACCCAAGGCTCTTGTCCTGAGCTGCAAAGGCTATGGAAGCCCCCTGAGTTCACCGACTCTGATCATATTTAGACAAGGCCATGGTCAAAATGGAAGTTCTCTCCTCCCTTCAGAGAACAGTACTGCCTTCTTTGATGGCCTGTTCTTTCTGCTGGGATCTCACTCACAGAGATCTTTCATTTAGGTCATATTTTTTTTTTTTTTTTTTTTTTTTTTTTTTGCCGCAATGTCTTGGCTTTCCATGCCTGTGAAACTCTCATGGGCTTTTTAGCCAGATCCAAATGCCTAAAGGGCTGATTCTGAAGCCAGAGTGCTGTTTAGGACTTTGGCCATTCTATGAGTCTTCTGTGTATCCTCCTTCCCATATAGGATCATTCTCTCTTTTTTATTCTATCAATTATTATTTGTAGACACTGGTCTTATGTATGTGATCCCTTTGACACTTAATCCTTTCTTTTTATCAATTATGAGCTTAAACTGATCACTTTAACAAGTAAGATGGCATTGGTACATGGGATGAATTGGAATCCCCTGGCACGTTTCTAGCTCTACCATTGGGGGGATACCTGGTTTCAATACCCAGATCTGGCTCCTGACCCCGGATTCTTCCTAACACAGGACCTGGGAGACAGCAGTAATGGTTCAAGTAATTGGGTCTCTGCCTCCCTTGTGGGAGACCCATATTGAGTTATATGCTCCTGGTCCAGTTCCAGCCTTTGTATCTAGGAAGTAAGATAGCAGATGGGAATGTGTACTCTCATTGCCTCTCAACCTCTTTACCTTTCAAATAAATTAACATAGGGGAAACTGTTTAGCCCAGTAGTTAAGACAGAGTTGTGTGATATGCCTACATTGTGTATCAAGGTGTTTGAGTTTCAATCCTGGCTCTAATTCTGTTTCCAGCTTCCTGCTAATGTGCACCCTGAGAGGCATGACAATAGTTCAACTACTGGGACCCTGCCACCCACACTGTAGATCCAGATTGAGTTATGGGTTCCTGGCTTTGGTCTGGGCCAGCCCTAGCTATTATGGACATTTGAGGAATGAACCAGCAGATGGAAGATCCCTCTCTCTGACTGTCTCTGTCTTTCTGCTCCTCAAATACATTTTTAAAAAATTAAAATAAAGTAAAATAAAGAAGTAAATCAAAGCCCATTGCATCAAACCTCCAAATATAATGTTTTAAAAAGCAGATGGAGATATTTCAGCCTGATTTGATCAATACACATTTGTGAATGTTGAAATATCACATTATGCCTCAAAATATGCAGAAATATTAAATGTTAATAAATACATTTAAAACTACTAAAGTAAATGGGAAGCTAACCTGACTTAATCATCATACATTGAATACATATATTAAATTATCATGTGGTACCCCATAAATGTGTATAATTAAAATACCAAGAAAAATAATTTTTAAAAACACATTGTGTTCCAACAGCTGAAAAAATGGTTGAATATATCAATCTTGGTAGGGATTAGTATTTGTTTCTTTTCATGGGGCCCTATTTTCAAAGAGCAACCTAAAAAACGATAATCAAATGCCAAACAATAATATTCCTTCCTTTTATTGTACAAATTTCCTATAAACATGGGAGGAAATTTGTTTAAAATAAAGGATAATTGTCAGTGTCTGCTATATTGCATTACATTATCTTTATTTCCTCATGAAAAGGTAGCCTAGTATTTTTCTATCTAGCTCTGTTTTTTTCTTCTTTAAATGGCAAAATTAGAGGAAATTCATATATGTGGGGCATGGTGACAGGCATTTCCTGAGATCCGCAGAAATTCAGTGCTTTTCATACCATAACACATTCATGATTTCAGATACCCTAGAACTAATGTTTCCCTAATACTTTATGAGTTGTCAACTGAGAATTTTGGAGTGGAAGTTGCTAAAACACTTTAATTGCATGCAGTGAGTTTGGTAATTCTGTGTAACACCAAACCACCAAGAAGAAAAGGATGGAGAAAACCATAGATATTGTTTAGAATGAAAACAAAATAAATAATTATAATGTCCAAATTGGGAAGCAATGTTAGTTCCCTACTTGTGCTCTAAGAAATCTCAGCAAATGTCAGACTTCAGAACAGCAAGTATTTATTATTTTATGGTTCTGGAGAGTACAAGTCCAAAACCAGCTTCACTGGGCTCGGCTCAAGGGCAGGCCAACCTGTATTCCTTCTGGCAGCTCCAGGGAAAGTTGGATAAAATGCTTTTTTGAAAAAAAAAAAAAAGATTATTTGAAGGCAGATTTACAGAGAGGCAGAGGCAGAGATGGAGAGAAATAGAGGTCTTCCATCCACTGGTTCACACCCCAGATGGCTGCAACAGCTGGACCTGCACCAATCCGAAGCCAGGAGCCAGGAGCTTCTTCCAGGTCTCCCACCAGGGTGCAGGGGCCTAAGGACTTGGGCCATCTTCTACTGCTTTCCCAGGCCATGGCAGAGAGCTGGATGGGAAGAGGAGCAGCCAGGACTAGAACCGGCGTCCATATGGGATGCCGGCACTGCAGATGGCGGCTTTACCTGCTACACCGCAGAGCTGACTCCGAAAATGCTTTTTCTAGCTTCGAGGGCCATCTGCTTCCTATGGCTCATGGCCCCTGCTCCAACTTCAAAGCCAGAAATCTGGGGCCTTCTGACCTCCTGCCTCCCCTTGTAAGGATGCTTGTGATTCCATTGAATCCACCCGGATAACCCAGAGTCATCTCCCATCTCAGGAACCTTCATCACATCTGCAAAGTCCCTTTTATTTTTCATGTAAAATAACACAGGTCCAAAAGATTGGGTGTGCAAATGTTTTCCCTTCAGTTTTCTCCTAAAATATATTTATCAGAATTAAACTAATGCATCATCTAAACATTCAAAAATTAAATTTCAAGTCCAAGAGAGCATCTTGATTACTTGTTTTTAAATCTTATTTTGTTTTATTTTACTTTACTGCATTTAAATTGTATGCATTTAAAGCCAGGGAACAGCTTCTTATTACATTTTATGGACTTTGAGCCTGACATTGAATTGGAAGAGTGTTTGCATTCACATAAACATGTGTTTATGTTTGTTTTTGCAAAAGACTGCTCCTAATAAACAGTTGTTTGACTCATTCCTCATCTCCTTTTGTAAATGATACACTCTCCTGCTAGGCCTCAGTGCCCAGCTGGATCCACAGTCCCAGAAACAGTGTCAGATAGGGCATTCCTGAAGCATGCCTTGTGGGAGACTCGGTCCTTGTCTATACGTGTTACTGCCTTGGGGTGATTCAACACACTGTGTTGAAAAACATCAGCAAATCTGTATAATTCAACACATCATTTCTTATTGAGAATCTGGGCTTCAAAGATTTGGAAAGTTGTACAGAACAATCTTAGTGAATCTGTTTCCGAAAAGTGTCTTATGCTTCTTTATGTCAGAGATCATATATTAGTTATTATATGTGTTGCTTTAGGAGATTTATGTGTAAGTGGGCCAACCATGCAACAGTGCATGTTCATTCAACTGTGTAATACTTAGAGAGATTTTAGTCTGTGGGTTCCAGTAGAATTCCAAGGAATTAATATGGTGGCATCACATTTTAGCTGATAAGCAGAGTTCTTAATAAAAATAATTATCTCTTAACTCTACCTTTTCGTATTGTCTTAGTCACGTCTACTTAGGTTACATTCTGGTACCAAGAGTTGCAAAATCTGAAGAGTTTAACACAACAGAAATTTGTTCCTTGCTCCCACTCCACTCCCAGTCTGGGAGATGCTGGGAGCATTAACAACAGGAATGCGTGTTTCACTGTTCTGGAGGCTGGGAAGTCTGAGATCAGAAGTCCATTCAGAATGGAGGCCTCTGACTCATGGATGGTGCCTTGTTTGTGTCCTCATTGGTGGGAGAGGAGCTCCTCTTGTCTCTTTTACTAGGACTCTAACTTCACTCAGGAGGGCAGAGCCTTGGGACTGATCATGCTGGAAGGGCCCCACCACTTAACACTGTGCTTTGGCTCCTACATATGAACACTGGGGAGAAGCTGGCATTCATCTCATAGCTTCTCTTTCCCCAGTCAGGGAGCACCACAAGTATGTGTGTGTTTGTGTTTGTGTAGCCTCATTTAACCCAGTACAGTCACAAGACCGAGGTCTTTTTAGACACCACTGTCTTGACAAGCTTTGGCTAAGCATTTTCTGGTTTACCAAGCCCTGTCCTCTGTGAGAGTTTTGTAAGAAATCTCCCATTTCCTCAACAACATTTGTACAAATGATTGCTGACATTCCCAGAGCTGAAGGAGCCCTACCTGTGATCCCTTAGACATGAAGCTACCAGAGTCTGAGTTGAGAAAGTTAACAATGTTTTGATTGTTTTTTTGAGCTTCTATTGTTTACAAGGCAGTAGGTGATACAATCAGGACATAGAAAATTAGAACATGCTCTCATTCTAAATTAACCTATTTAAAATGATTTTTACAGAGGTTGCTTGTCAGGTAGCTATGTTTATAAAAAGTAACAGTGAAGTTCAAAAATAAGGTAGAGTTGATTATTTCACATTCTGACAAATGATCAAGTATAATTATCCTGAGAAGATTCTAGGAGAGCTTGGGAAATAAATTTGAAAATATTTACTCCTTCCAGAGTAAACAGGGAAATATTTTTACTAACAAGAGCAAAATTACCAAAGAATTTGGGCTTGTTACTCTTTAATGACTAAATTAACTTTACAATCTTGGAAAGTAAAGATGACATTTCTAATTACTGTTTTAGGTTTCTATTCCCAAACTAAGCTTACAAATTAAATAAATTTGAAATAAATATTTTCCTCTCACAACATAGTTCTGTCAACAGATTTATAGGAAATAGAAAGCAGACTTCTGATGGGATAACTGGAATATTTGACAATCATTCTCACGAGCCATGTTTTTAAGTTTTTGTTGATAATTCTTTCCTATCTCAAGTACTATTTGTGTCTACATTCCTGTTTAAAAAAGGCAGGAGCAAATGCTAAGCTGTATTCCTGTTGCAGATTATGGAAGGACTGTGAAAGGCTGGGGAACTGATTGTCCAACTCCAGTGTCTTCAAGTTGCAGCAGCCCTTTAGCAATTTTTTCAGGGCCTGGGGTTCTTAGGGGTCTGGTCCTTGAATCTGTTCTCAGTGGCGGTGCCCAGCAGACGACGAGAGTGCCTTTTCTGTATTTCCTCACCTCTAGGATTCCGCTGCTTCCTGACTTCTATCCCCAGCTCTTGTTTCTTTTTTGTCTGAAGGCTTTCCATGGCTGAAGCATACTTTGAATTGCATGCAGTAGGATGGGTATGTCTTAGGTACAGAACTCAAGCAATGAGCAGGAAAGTAGTCTATGGCTATCCCGCTCTCTCACCCTTCTTATGGGGTAGCTATGCTTCCTTACATTTCCCCAGAAGGATTAATCTCCAGCCCTCAGCGGGAGCTAATTATAAAATATCTTTTTATTGACTCTCTTTACTTACTTGATTGCATATTCTTCTCCAGCACTGGTGTTTTCTTTACTTTCCAAATAACTAACATATGTTTAAAACCTTATCTCAGAGTCTGTTTTTTGTTTGTTTGTTTTGTTTTCAATCAAGTAAGGGTAAGGGAAAAGGGTGAAACATTTAGTGCTCAAAATTGGCAGTTGATTCATGTTGAGGTGCTAGGA